>NC_091294.1:57492523-57590276 GCF_038502225.1 Cherax quadricarinatus | reverse complement strand
TGATGATCAAATAATGGAGCTTGGGAATATGATAGTAGGTAGTACTATAAAATAAATGAGTTTTGGAATATAATGGCAAAATTGTGAACTTGTTCTACTTTAGCACCTGAGAATAGCACCTTGATTATTTTAACAATTGTGAATGTATAAACTAGGGTAGTTATATAAAGCTAAAATAAAGGAGAAAATATATAAGGGACTAAAATTAAGTAATGGTAAACAAAGTTAAATGGACAGATGGTCACTATGAAATAATATTGGTTTAGGAGTAAGATCTGATTTGTAATATTAGATAAATTGAGCAGTTTATTGCACAATAAAAGTAAAAAAAATGAGGTAGTTGGTACTAGCTAGCAAAAGATAGTTTTGGTACTTGCAAAAAAGTAATTGGAATATACACTAATTGCATACACAATGAAAAGTGACTAAAAAACAAGTAGTGATAAACAAAATTAAATGGACAGGTAAGAAAAATGAATATTATTAATTTGGAGTAAGATTTGACTTGTAATTTAAAATTATGAGCAATTAATAGCAGTAAGAAAGAAGTATAGAGTATTGGAGGTAGTTGGCATTAGCTAGTGATGAAAAATAATAAAAATAATAATGTACAATATAATAGTAACGTACACTATATGCACCACACGTATATATGTATTAAGGGCACTTATCTAATCTGTTACAGAAATGTCAGCTTTTCTAAGGAAGGTAGAGAAATCATGTTCGTTTGAGATGGTATATTGTTGTCCTGTTGATGTTTTCCTTACTAGTATTTTCCCATCTCGCGTGAAACACTGATGTATTTTGTTTTCCTGTTTAAGTTTTCTCAGCCTGAACAGAAGGTTTTGACGTTTTTTTGTTAGACACTCATTTATGTACACTCCATTTTTCATTGTAATTGCTGATTTAATTAGGTCCTTTCTTTTATCGTATGAATGAAGTCTGATCATTATACTGTGTTTACTTCCTGGTTTTCCTAGCAAACGTGTTTCTTTGATTTCATTGTTTTGCACGATGACTTGTACGTGGTTCTGTATTATCCTGACAGCAGTTTCTTTGCACTGTGCTTGTGTTATGTCACTAGGAATGTGTGGACTGTTTATTATAACTGCATCAGACAACTTATCTTGTTCAGTTTTGTCGTCTTGGAAATCAAGGTATTCATTTAGTCGAGTGTGCATGTTCTGATTCCAGTCCTTGATTGCTTCTTCAACCTTCATATTTATTGTTGTTATTTGCTCAGTGTGACTGGCTATAGCTGCTTTTAGAGTATTTTCTGTGTCAACACTTCCCGATGTAATCTTCTCTTCAAGGTTTTGGATCTTATTCTCGAGGTTGGTTATCTTGGAATCTCGTCGCTCGAGTGCTGCTTTGATATCTTTGATTTCATTTTCTAGAGCAACGATGTAGTCCTTGATATTGTCAGGAATAATCATACCTGAGTTATCATGGATGAATCCTTTGAAGGGAGTGGAGTTGGAGGGGGAGTCAGCCATGTTTGTTGTTGTTGTTGTTGTTCCCTGGGTGGCGGCGGTGAGGGGGGTTGATGATACACTGGCGTCCTGCTGGGTAGACAAGTTGAGTTCTAGGGTCCTTGCTGTTATTCTTTTATTACTGGTGTTGTTTCTTCTGCGATATCCTTTCATAGTATCACTGAAGTAGATACTGTGTAGCAATGGAGGAGAAGGCTTGTTTTCTCGGAGCTTGGGTTAAGTGGTTGTCTGGCAGCGGAGGCAGTGTTTGGGTTAGCAGGGCTGTCTTCCTTAGATCTTCTAATTTTGTCAAGATTTGGGTTACATTCTTAGTATTCTTGGGTCATGTTGTGGTCTACGTGGGTTCATGTAGTTGAACTTTCACCTTAGGCCATCACAAGTTTTGATGGGCGATGTTTTTTTGAGAAAGAAGAGCTGGTAGGATACCGTTGCTGCCGCTGCCGCTAGCCCCTTGCATTACAGTACTATGTAGGTACTTTATATAGCAAAGGTTTGACATTATGCCCTACCCAGTATGTCAGCAATTTCAAAGGTTGGCTTATTGAGGCTAGGACTTTGGGTAGTTTCAAATTTAGGTTGGATAAATATATGAGTGAGAGGGGTTGGATTTGAGTGGGACTTGCAAATGAGTGGATAGAGTTATCAGAGCTTATTTCTTGGGTAGCATTGAAAATTGGGTTGGGCAAATGTTTTGTTAGTGGGATGGATTGTAAAGGACCTGCCTAGTATGGGCCAACAGGCCTGCTGCAGTGATCTTCCTTTCTTATGTTCTTATGTCCATTTTGACTTACGACCGGTTGGTCGGAACCAAGCTCATTCGTAAGTCGGATGGTGTATTTATGGTTGTATTCTCATTTTCTTTACCTCATTTGATAGAATGGGGGATATATTACAGAGAAATAGAGATGATTTTGAATGGTTTACAGATCAGAAGTTGCTTGAAATATTGGATTTTTGATGATGTTCAAGAGTAAGCAAATCACGCCACACGTCCTATACATGTCAACCGGTGGGTCTGATATGCTTTCACAAATGTTCTGATATTATTTATACCATTTTTACAGTAGTGAAGTAGTCTACATAACAGTAACTCTTCTATTTTTTGTGTGAATGAAAATTCAACATAGAAAGCAAGCATAATAGAATAGGGGCCTGGAGACATGACTAATGAACAGAGAAAATGCTATTTTAGCACTAGGAATGTTTGCATTGTTTATTCTTGAATTTTGTATGAAATTGGCCAAATTATCAATTTCTGATCACTTTATTATGTAGTTGAAAGAGGTAAATGGGTGGTTTCTTGTACTCAGTCAATAGAAGAAAAGGAGTTCTAGTGAAATAGCTATGAATATAGTCGACTGGAACAATGGAATTGGCCCAGGATAGGGCTTAAATTGAGCAAAATCACCAATGCATAAATGTCACTGAGACTACTAGCTTCGTGAGAGCATAATTCTGTAAGTTTGCCATCAAATTTCATATTTTTTACTTCATTACCATCAGGAAAAGATTATCATTTCATGAGTTTTTTTTTTTTTTAAATTCTGCGATACTAAGAGCAAGTTTGCGAGCAGGGGTCGTGACAGTGAAAGGGTTAAGGAACAAAATAAATGTTATTTTAGTGCCAGGAATGTCTGTGTTGTTTATTTTGCACTGTTATTAAATTGGTATTTTTTTAAATTTTGTGTAAAATTGGCTAAAATACCATGGTTTCTTTTACTTATTCAATGGAATGGAAAGCATTCTTGTGAAATACAGTAGACAGTCATTTAACATGGTAGTTACATTCCTGAAAACACCGTGTTAGGTAAAAAACCGTGTAAGATGAACTGAAGAACTTATGGGAAAAATAGGGTTACGTTCCTAAGAGCCTCAAAAAAAAACCAAACAACTTTTTTTTTTAGGCCTCCACATCTTACAAAAATAAAATTGAATATGTAATTGCAGTTCATTGTTGTGATGTATTATGTTGGTTTTACTGCTTAAGACTACAAATGTAACAGAAATAATATTTCTTACCTTAAATTGTGGGTGCTGGTGTTTGTGGATGATTGTGAAGAGAGTGGAGAGTTATGCTGTGGTCCTACTGGGCTGAGGTGGATGGTAGAGGTTCTGGTACTGAAGTTGATGGTTGTACTGGAGTGTCTAACTTTAAGTCATTCAGTCAGTCAAGTCATTCAGTAAGTTAATCAAGTCATTCAGTAAGTCAGTCAAGTCATTAAGTCATTCAGTCAGTCAGCCAAGTCATTCAGTAAGTCAGTTCATTCAGTAAGTCAGTCAAGTCATTCAGTAAGTCAGTCAAGTCATTCAGTA
This sequence comes from Cherax quadricarinatus, assembly GCF_038502225.1. Classification (NCBI taxonomy): domain Eukaryota; kingdom Metazoa; phylum Arthropoda; class Malacostraca; order Decapoda; family Parastacidae; genus Cherax; species Cherax quadricarinatus. The sequence continues at coordinate 57,586,470 of NC_091294.1, read as the reverse complement.
AGTCAGTCAAGTCATTCAGTAAGTCAGTCAAGTTATTTATTAAGTCAAGTCATTCAGTAAGTCAGTCAAGTCACTCAGTAAGTCAGTCAGTCACACAAACTTATGTTTAACTCTTTTTATGTGTACAAAGTAACACTTCATTATGGCCACAAGATGTCTTGTCTAATATCTTTGTTTCCTTCGTTAATACTAAGACTTAAATGCTTACACCTTTTCTCACCACTTTGGGCAACACTTGTATGCCTACTGGGTGTCATGTTTGCTTGGCAGATACAAGATATAGCAATTAAAAGATCAAAACACAATTCACAATCACAAGCTTATACTAGAGAAGTTGGACTGGACACATATGAAGTACGAATGCTGGGATGGTGGGGTGTTGTCGGGGAGTGGCTGGGGACGACGGGAGGTGTCCCCCGCTGATCCACAACAAGGCGCCCGCTTGAGGAAAAGGTAATTTTTTTTTTCCTTCCCACAAACTGAACCATATGTCAGTGGAACGCCCTCCATCTGAGCAAAAAACTAATGGAAAAATAAATAAATAAATAAAGAAACGACTCTAGGAATAATAATAATAATGACTTTTTGAGGATTTTACTTAAATTTTAAATACCGTGGACCCCCAGTATACGATATTAATCCATTCCTGAGAACTCATCGTATGCCAAAATTATCGGAAGGCGAATTAATTTTCCCCATAAGAAATAATGGAAATCAAATTAATCCGTGCAAGACACCCAAAAGTACTACGAAAAAAAAGTTTTACCACATGAAATATTAAGTTTAATGCACACAAACTGAAGAAGACATGCACAGTTAGTAGTACTCTACTAACAATAGAATACATGACACTTACCTTTAATGAAGATCTGGTGATGATTGATGGGATGGGAGGAGGGGAGAGTGTCGAAGTTGTTAATGTTTAGAAGGGGAATCCTCTTCCATTAGGACTTGAGGTAGCAAGTCCTTTTCCGGGGTTACTTTCCTTCCTGCCACTAGGACCAGCTTGAGAGTCAATGGACCTCTGTCGCACAACGAATCTGTCCATAGAGCTCTGTACCTCCCGTTCCTTTAAGATTTGTCTAAAATGGGCCACAACATTGTCATTGTAATAGTCACCAGCACGGCTTGCAATAGCTGTGTTAGGGTGATTTTCATCCATAAAGGTTTGCAGTTCAACCCACTTTGCACACATTTCCTTAATTTTTGAAGTAGGCACAATGGATTCCACAACTGGCATAGGCTTCTAAGGGTTAGCCCCAAACCCTTCAAAATCTTTCTTAATTTCCATATTAATTCTCACCCTTTTTACCACAGGGTTGGCACTAGAAGCTTTCTTGGGGCCCATGGTGACTTATTTTGCAGAAATAAGCACCAAAAACACTGTGATAATATGGAATGTACCGAATGTATGCTTAGATGCGAGCACACTGGCTGGCTTGTAAACACTGGCACGCACGGGGCAGTTCAGGCCTCACTTGGACATGTCCCAGACAAATCGCGCGTGGCGGGTTTTTTAACGAGTGACGAGGCAAAATTTTTGCGTTAAAATGTATCGTATACTGGATTTAATATATACCGATGCCATCATATGCCGGGGGTCCACTGTATAATAAAAATGGTCTTTGGTTCTGGTGCTGTAGTTGGGCAGGAGTAGGTAAGGCCCTGAACAGATCTCTGATGTTAAAGATGATATAGGTAATCCTGGGCGGATGGTAACAGTCCGATGTTTTGGAATCTCCTGTACTACTTAGTTGGAGCACCACAAGTAGGATAAATAAGGGCCGGTAGTAGTCAAACAATGTTAATTAGTCAAATTGACAAGTTTCTTGCTCCTTTATCTGGCATCTACCCTGGATGACCACGCCAGGAACAGAGCTGGTAATAAAAAAAAATAAACTGGTTACCAATTGTTATGATAATATAACATTTAAGAACGAAAAAGAGTGGTAAATGCCAAAATCATTACTGGTAACCAGCAAACAAAAGAAAACAACGAACAGTAATACTCCTGGTAGATCACCTTACCTGTTCAGGAGAAGAGTGGAGGTGAAGTGACTCTCCAAACTTCAACCCACTCCAGATAAGGTCAATACTACCAGGAGTAGAAATTGAAACAAATCAGACACCAGGAACTAGCGTTTCGCCCCAGCCCACTAGTGGGGGGGTGCGCTACGTAACTCGCTAATGGTTCCTGGTTGCCTGAACAACCGTAACCCCACTTACAACCCACTTTTCCCTCACAATACCCCCTTTCCAAAACTTATGGATGGAGTTAATAAGTTGATTAACAGAGGGAAAAGAACTATGTACAACCTCGGCTCAGCCAATCTGAAAAGTGGTTTTCAGAGCCAGATATATATACACTTTAAACTTATAGGGCTGAATAGCCAAAGCCCATCTCAAGAGTCTGCTATTTGAACCTTTAAAGTTTTCCAAGTACGTCAGTGGCTTGTGATCTGTTTCAAGCACAAAGGGTTTTCCATATAGGTAGTACTATTTGAATCTACTTATACCTCATACTAATGCGTAACATTCTTTCTCCGCAGTGGAGTATCTTTCTTCTCTTGGCAGAAGCTTCTTACTGGCGAAAGATACAGGGAAAAGAGTCTCTTCATAATACTGAAGCAGTACAGCCCCGAGTCCAGAATGGGAGGCTTCTGTTCGGAGACAAAAAATTTTATTAATGTCTGGTAATTTTAGGAAGTGGGGCTGGAAAATATTCTTTTAATTTGTTTGAAGCTTTGAATGGCTTCTTCAGAACAACTAAGAGGTTCCTTAACACACTTTTTTAAATAGTCTGTGAGGACTGATGCTAAACCACTTAAATTTGGCACAAAACTTCTGTAAAAATTAACGGATCCAAGGAAACTTATTAACAACTTTTTTGTAGTAGGGAATGTACTTTCTAAAATGGCTTTAATCTTATTAGGAAGTGGTGATAAATTGTTGTCAGAGATAATAAACCCGAGGTATTGTACCTTGGGATAGCCAAGAAAGCACTTCTGTGGCTTGACGTAAGGCCATGAGTTCTTAGTCTTTTCAAAACCAGCGACAGTGTAGTTAGATGGTCTTCCCAGACATGTGTCATGATATAAATATTATCAAAATATACTGAGACATTCTTGAGATCAGAAAGGACTATTCTCATAAGCCTAATATACATGGCACACGCAGTAACCAAGCCGAAAGGCATTGTGCAATATTGCATTAGTCCTCTATGAGTAGGGAAAGCAGTGTATGGTTTCGAGTCTGGGTGTAATGGTACTTGATGGTATGTTTGTGAGATATCTAACTCCGAGAAGAATTTACAGTCATGGAATTTATACAAGTCATGATCGATTACTGGCAAGGGTTCTGCATCCCATTTAGTGATAGTATTTAAATAATGAAATCTTGTGCTAGCCTGTAAGAATTGTCTGGTTTCTTTACCATAACAACTGGTGAACAGAAAGCTGATTTAGAAGGTTCTATGATATTTAAGTTAAATATTTGTCAGCTTCATTATCAAATGTTTTCTGTAAGTGAATGGGAACAGGGTAGATTTTCCGCCTTGCTGGTTCATGATCTGACAATTCAATCTTGTGTACAACAGTGGTGATAAGTCCTAGAATCTCTGTGAATATGTCTGAAAAGGTATTTACTAAGGCACTTACTTGAGACTTTTGTTTATTTGGTAGTTCACTGTTGATGTTGACATTTGAGTTATTCGGTAACGGATTATCCGTTAAGATATCCAGTAGTTCCTTCGATTCTGTAAGAGACTCATCATCTATAATACAAACTTTACACTCGTATGAATCGCCACTTGTAACTATGCTGTAAGATGTAGTTTATTCATCAAAGGAGTTTAAACAAAGATTAACTTCTCTACGGTGGTTCCGTTTCAAAATATTGACATGATACATTCTTTCCTTACCCTTGACATCCAAGAGATAATCTACCTTATTACAGACCTTCACTACTTTATACGGTCCGTGCCAGGTAATTAGCAATTTGTTGGATTTGTCAGGTAGAAGAACTAAAACTTCATCACCAATATTAAACTTACGTTTGGAGCTTTTATGGTCAAAATAGGTCTTGTAGGTTTCCATAGACATCTTTAGGTTTTTAATGACCAAATCAGCGGTTTCTTCCAATCTTTCCCTCAGATCTGAAAGAAACTGATAGCTGTTTTGAACTTCAGGTTTAATATCTTTGGACCATAGTTCATTCAAGATAAATAGTGGTCCACGAGCTTGTCTCCCATAAAGCAATTCAAAAGGGGAATAACCAAGGGAATCACTTGGAATCTCACGCATTGCAAAGAGAGCACATGGTAGAAATCTATGCCAGTCAGTTGGTTTAAGAATACATTTTTTTTTTTCAACAAACCGGCCATATCCCACCAAGGCAGGGTGGCCCAAAAAGAAAAACAAAAGTTTCTTTTTTTACATTTAGTAATATATACAGGAGAAGGGGTTACTAGCCCCTTGCTCCTGGCATTTTAGTCGCCTCTGACAACACGCATGGCTTATGGAGGAAGAATTCTAGTCCACTTCCCCATGGAGGTAAGAGGAAATAAACAAGATGAAGAACTAGTAAGAAAATAGAAGAAAACCCAGAGGGGTGTGTATATATATATATATATATATATATATATATATATATATATATATATATATATATATATATATATATATATATATATATATATATATATATATATATATATATATATATATGCTTCTATACGCAAGTGTAGTGTGACCTAAGTGTAAGTAGAAGTAGCAAGACGTACCTGAAACCTTGCATGTTTATGAGACAGAAAAATGGACACCAGCTATCCTACCATCATGTAAAACAATTACAGGCTTTCGTTTTACACTCACTTGGCAGGACGGTAGTACCTCCCTGGGCGGTTGCTGTCTACCAACCTACTACCTAGAAGAATACATAGTTTCTTGAATATTGACTTCAGGATGGAGTGTTGTCGCTCCACTCTTCCGTTACACATTGGATGGTAAGGTGTAGTGAAAAGAGGTTTAACACCCACAAGTTGATGAATCTGTTCCATTAATTCTGAAGTGAATTGTGCCTCTTGATCCGACAGAATTTCACAAGGTATACCTACACGTGAAAAAATAGAAAATAAGGCTTCTGCGACTTCTGTGGACGTAATGGATTTTAAGGGTACCGCCTCTGGGAAGCTGAATGCATAGTCAATCATAGTTAAAATATATTTATGACCTCCTGATGAGCGAGGAGTGATAGGACCAACTATATCCACTGCAATTAGCAAAAGGGACTGAGAAAATTGGCATCTTTACCATAGGAACTCTCTTAGTTCTATCCTTTTGTGAGGAAAGTTGACATACATGACATGATCTACAGTACTTATAGATGTCAGAGGACATACTAGGCCAGAAATATAGGTCTTTGATCTTATTATAGATTTTCCTGTGTGAAAAATGGCCAGAGAATGGTAGGTCATGAGAATTCTTTAAAATAGTTTCCCGGCAATCCCTCGGAATGACTAACAGACTTCGACCCACGTCATTGGGTTTGTCCGCAGACACTATAGTCTTGTACAGAAGATCATGTTTGAACTGAAACTTACAAGAAAATTTCTTTCTTTGTATCATGTTGCCATTTAAAGCTAACTTACGAGTTTCCTCTAAGGAAGGACAAGTCTTTTGAAGACCCTCTACATCAATGTGAGACAGCTCAATAGGTTTTCCTTTGGAAAGAACTAATAGGTTGATAGGTTTTACCTTAGACTGAGCTCTGGTAAGGACTTTAATCGTGTCCTGTTGCTGAAAAGATTTTGTCACACTTAGTTTTTCACTGGTTTCTGCGTTTTCCGGTTTTGGTGACTGACTTACTAAGGGTGTTCCCGGAGTTTCATAACTGTCAGCACTCTGATTTAAGTTATCCATTTGAATCACCTCTGGAGCTATCTGTGAAGAAACAGAAGTGCAGTGGACCCCCGGTTAACGATATTTTTTCATTCCAGAAGTATGTTCAGGTGCCAGTACTGACCGAATTTGTTCCCATAAGGAATATTGTGAAGTAGATTAGTCCATTTCAGACCCCCAAACATACACGTACAAACGCACTTACATAAATACACTTACATAATTGGTCGCATTGGGAGGTGATCGTTAAGCGGGGGTCCACTGTATTAGGTTCCAACCCTTTCTTGGAAACTCTTCCAAATTCTAAACAGTCTCTTTCAGATGGGAAAGTAGCCCCTTGTATGTTCCCAACCAAAACAGAACATGAGGTTATTGGGGCAACTACTGCATCTACCCATCCTGAGAACCATTTGCACCTTATGAAACATCTGACTGTTGGAAAAGCATCGCTTCTTCCTAAATAGTCGGTTAATTTAGTGGACTTACAATGTGATGAATCTAGGTTAGGGAAAAGCTTACTCGAGATAACAATACAGGAACATCCAGTGTCTCTAAGAATTGTTGACACATTTATGCCATTAACTGTACCTTCACTAAAAAGTGCAGTGATATTAGATTCGGTGAAACACACCGATATTCTCACCTTTTCTCTTAGGACAGTTGGGCCGTCTATTGCCCAGTTCATTACAGTTGAAACACTTTACTGTGGAATTCTTCGGTATGAAGGTTTTGGATCCCTCAGATTGTTTAGGCACAACAGACTTATATCTACTACGCACTTTAGGATAATTATTATGTGCACACACATATATGCCTGCAGCTTGTGCCATTTCTGAAGCTGTATGAATGTTGTGTTCTTTTATGAATATTTGTAAATCAGAGTTTACAGAAGAAAGGAATTGATCTCTAACCATCAGGTCTCGTAAAGAGTCGAAATCGTGGTCGACTTCAGCACTATCAATCCACGAATCAAATAATCTGAAAAGTGTTGTTAAGAACTGCATATAATTTTGATTTAGAGTTATTTTAATGTGCCTAAACTCTGACCTGTAATGATGAACTGTTTTCTTGAAAGCCTGAAGTATAGCTTTCTTCAGCAGGCTGTAATTAGCAATAACATCAGAGGGTAGGGTGGAATAGACATTTAATGCTGAACCTGACAATAGTAAGCCAAGCCTAGTAGCCCAAGAATCTGATGGCCAGTCACAGAGAGTGACAGTACTCTCGAATTGAGTAATATATGCCGAGATGTCATCTTGTTCTGTGAAAGGTGGTATCTGTGGCATCCTAATACAGTGGACCCCCAGTATTCGATATTAATCCGTTCCTGAGAGCTCATCGAATACCGAAAATATCGAAAAGCGAATCAATTTTCCCCATAAGAAATAATGGAAATCAAATTAATCCGTGCAAGACACCCAAAAGTATGAAAAAAATTATTTTACCACATGAAATATTAAGTTTAATGCAATAAAATAATTACAATAACAACAATAACAATAGAATAATTGACACATACCTTTAATGAAGATCTGGTGATGATTGATGGGATGGGAGGAGGGCAGAGTGTGGATGGTGTTAGTGTTTAGAAGGGGAATTCCCTTCCATTAGGACTTGAGGTAGCAAGTCCTTTTCTGGAGTTACTTCCCTTCTTCTTTTAATGCCACTAGGACCAGCTTGAGAGTCACTGGACCTCTGTCGCACAACAAATCTGTCCATAGAGCTCTGTACCTCCCGTTCCTTTACGATTTGTCTAAAATGGGCCACAACATTGTCATTGTAATAGTCACCAGCACGGCTTGCTATAGCTGTGTTAGGGTGATTTTCATCCATAAAGGTTTGCAGTTCAACCCACTGTGCACACATTTCCTTAATTTTTTAAGTAGGCACAATGGGCTCCACAACTGGCATAGGCTTCTCAGGGTTAGCCCCAAACCCTTCAAAATCTTTCTTAATTTCCATATTAATTCTCACCCTTTTTACCACAGGGTTGGCACTAGAAGCTTTCTTGGGGCCCATGGTGACTTATTTTGCAGAAACAAGCACCAAAAACAATGATAATATGGAATGTACCGAATGTATCCTTAGATGTGCGCACACTGGCTGGCTTGTAAACACTGGCACACACAGGGCAGTTCAGGCCACATGTGGACACGTCTCGTACGAATCGTATCGAATACCGGGTTTTCGATCGGATACCGAGGCAAAATTTTTGCGTTAAAATGCATCGAATACCGATGCCATTGAATACCGGGGGTCCACTGTATTTGGTTCTTGGGAAGGGTATTCTAGTACCCCTTCATCTATTTTCTGCTTAGATAGTTCTATCTTCTTGGATTCTAATTCCAACCTTGACTGTTCTAACTCCCTCTGCTTAGCCTGTTCTTCAATTTCCTTCATTTTGAAGGCTACCTCTCTTGCCTGAACTCTATCTTCTCTAGCTATCCTTTCCTGTTCTTGTTTCTCTTCCGGAGCTAGTCTTTCCTGTTCCTTTTTCTCTTCTCGAGCTAGTCTTTTTTCTTCTCAAGCTAGTCTTTCCTGTTCCTTTTTCTCCTCTCGAGCTAGTCTTTCCTGTTCCTTTTTCTCCTCTCGAGCTAGTCTTTCCTGTTCCTTTTTCTCCTCAATAGCCATTTTAGCAGTAATATAACTATCAAGGTTCTGTCCAGTAAATCCCATTTCCTTTCCAGCTTTCAACCAGAAATCTAAGGCATCCATCTTGTAAAAAGAAATATTATGCACCAAACTTGACCCATCTGAACTAACAAACTAACAGGAACGTCTGTTGCAAAAGAGGGACACAGACCGCACACTTTAAACTTCCCAAAGAAGAAAATGAACTAAGCTTATCTCCCTGGAAGAACACACTTGTGGGCTCAATAGCCTTCACTAAGCTAAATATGCATGGTTCACACAGGAGGAGTTATTATCAAAGTTCCCCAGGTCCAACAAATAGGCAAACTTCTAAACCGAACCCTAAAACCAAACAACGGTAAGTCAACCAGACTACCAATAATGACTTGACACCTCAACTAACCCACCCTTTTCTATCTTAAATGTTATACTCACAACCAGTTGAACCATCAGGACGATGTTGCTTCAAGAGTCGGATCCTTGCAGGGTCGCCATTGTCAGTGGAATGTCTAAATAAAGAAACGACTCTAGGAATAATAAGAATAATGACTTTTTGAGGATTTTACTTAAATATAATAAAAATGGCCTTTGGTCCTGGTGCTGTAGTTGGGCAGGAGTAGGTAAGGCCCTGGACAGATCTCTGATGTTAAAGATGATGTAGGTAATCTTGGGCGGATGGTAACAGTCCGATGTTTTGGAATCTCCTGTACTACTTAGTTGGAGCACCACAAGTAGGATAAATAAGGGCCGGTAGTAGTTGAACAATGTTAATTAGTTCAATTAACCCTTTGAGGGTCGACAGGCCCTCTCCGAGACTCGTTCTCAGAGTCGGCCAAATTTAAAAAAAAAAAAAATTCTTATGAAAAGATAAGAGAATCTTTTCCCGATCATAATGACACCAAAATTATGAAATTTGATGGAAAACTTACAGAATTATGCTCTCGCGAAGTTAGCGGTCTCGGCGATGTTTACGCATCGGTGATTTTGCCCACTTTGAGCCCCATTTTCGGCCAATTACACTGCACTAGTCGACAAAAAACATGAATATTTCGCTAGAACTCCATTTTTTCTATCGAATGAGTGCAAGAAACCACCCATTTACCAATTTCAACTATCCAGTACAGTGGTCAGAATTTAGCAATTTTGCCATTTCACACAAATTTCAAAAGATGCCAATTTCTGAATAAACAGAATAAACAAGAAAGACATTCCTGGCACTAAAATGACATTTCCTTTGTTCATTAGTCACGTCTCAAGGCCCCTCTTACATTCTTTTGCTTTCCACTTTGAATTTTTATTCTCACAAAAAATAGAAGATCTACTGTTATACAGACTACTGCATTAGTGTAAAAAATGGTGTAAATAATATTGGCGCACTTGCAAAAGAATATTAGACTCACCAGTTGACGTGTATTGGACGCTTGGCATGATTTGTTTACTTTTGAACTTTGGTAAAAATCGAACATTTCTGCTACTTTGAGCTCAATTTCAAGGTACTTTTCATTGTAAAACCAGTCAAAATCATCTCAATTTCTGTAATATGTCTTCCATTCTATAAAATGAGACCAAGAAAACTAGAATACAACAATAAATACCATACGAAAATACAGTGCAAAGTCGCTGTTTTATTCCAAAAAAACGGTCAAAGTTTTTTTTTTCTCATTGTGCACTGTGTGCTGCAGGATTTTTTTTATACTGTGCACACTGACCACATAGACCCATTCTTTCATATGTAGGCCTACCAGCTTTCTCCCACTAGATTTGAGGGCGCTAGAATTTAGGTGTACTAGTACGTCAAAAACCTGGGTCGTAAGCCGTACTAGTACGGCCGAAACCCTCAGAGGGTTAACAAGTATCTTGCTCCTTTATCTGGCATCTACCCTGGATGACCATGCTAGGAACAGCTGGTAATAAGAAAAAATAAACTGGTTACCAATGGTTATGATAATATAACATTTAACCCGTAAACGGTCCAAGCAGATCTACGTTCACATGTGTAGTGCTCCAAAAGTAGATCTACGTTTTTTTTTTTACATATTTTCAAATATAACAAAAAAAATAGTAGATCTACGTTGTTTTACACATTTTCAAATGTAAAAAAAAAAAAAAAAAAAAATCTACTTTTTTACATACTTTCAAATGTTGAAAAAACGTATATATACGTTTCGACAGTTTACTGGTTAAGAACGAAAAAGAGTGGTAAATGCCAAAATCATTACTGGTAACCAGCAAACAAAAGAAAACAACAAACAGTAATACTCCTGGTAGATCACCTTACCTTTCCAGGAGAAGAGTGGAGGTGAAGTGACTCTCCAAACTTCAACCCATTCCAGGTAAGGTCAATACTACCAGGAGTAGAAATTGAAACAAATCAGACACCAGGAACTAGCGTTTCGCCCCAGCCCACTAGAGGGGGGGTGCGCGGCGTAACTCGCTAATGGTTCCTGGTTGCCTGAACAACCATAACCCCACTTACAACCCACTTTTCCCTCACACCGTATTAAATTCATCATACGACGTGTTACATAAAATTGTGCTGCAATTCTTCAATCGTGCTGTACCCAAATCGTGCCAAATAAACTCATGCTAAATGACGGTCTACTGTAGTTAAAAATTTGGTCAAATAGAGAATGAAATTTACTTAACCCTTTCAGTGTCACGACCCCTGCTCGCAAACTTGGTGTCAGGGTTGCAGACTTAAAAAGCAAAGAAAAGATAATAAATTTTTCTTATGAAATGATAGAGAATCCTTTTCCTAAGGTAATGAAACCAAAAGTACGAAATTTGATGGAAAATTTACAGAATTATGCTATTGCAAAGTTAATGATCTCAGTGATATTTACACATTGGTGATTTCGCCCACTTTGAGCCCTGTTTTGGGCCAATTGCATTGTTCCAGTCAACCAAGCTCATAGCTGTTTTGCTAGTACAGTCTCTCCTCACTATGACGGAGTTCCACTCCTATGAACACGTCAGTAAACAAATTCGTTACAAAGTGAGGAGCATACTATAATGGTAGTGGGTTTGTGTCAACCATCTTTGATATTGAACATTAAAATGGTATAAAATACCGACAGGTTGTTAGGTAAGACACATATGCAACATCGTCTTCAAGTATCTTCTGCTTCTATCAACTTTTCTGTACTTGACTGAAGAAGCCTACTGTGTAGGCAAAACGTTTCATAATAAAGATACCTAACTGTTGCATATGTGTCTTACCTAACAATCTTTGATATTGTTGTAATATCACCTTTGTATCATTTATAACATTCCTGGCATACTCTTAAATGTTTATGCAGTAATGTACTGTATATTGTAAGAAACAGAATAGAGGAAATCTGCTCTAATATGCATTATTTAGGTATAAATACTGGTCAGAGAGTCTATACTCATTTTATTCTATTGACTGAGTACAAGAAACCGCCCATTTATGTATTCAGCTACCTAATAAACTGATCAGAAATTGGTAATTTGGCCAATTTCAGAATCAGGGTCCAGAATAGGGTCCAGAATAAACAATGCAGACATTCCTGGCACTAAAATAACATTTTCTCTGTTAATTAGTCACATATCCAGGCTCCTTTTATATTATGCTTGCTTTCCATTTTGAATTTTTATTCACACAAAAAATAGAAGATTTACAGTTATGCCTTACTGTAATAAGTGTATACGTAACTAATATCAGCACATATGTGAGCACATATTAGACCCACTAGTTGAAATGTATTGGACGCGTGATGTGATCTGTTTACTCTTGAACATTGGCAAAAATTGAACATTTCCGCTACTTTGAGCTCAGTTTTAAGCTAATTTCAGTCTGAAACCAATCAGATTATCTCTGTTTCTGTAATAAATCTTCCATTCTATCAAATGAGACCAAGCAAACGAGAATACATCCATAAAAACCATACAAAAATACACTACAAATTCACTGTTTTAAACCAAAAACACGGCTGCAATTTTTTTCCCATACACTGCATGCTGCAGGATTTTTTTAAATGGTGCATACTTATTGCACAGACCCATTCTCTGAAATCTAGGTGCAAATTTATTGCTCACAGCTTATCTGAGTGAGCTGAGCTCATGGCATCATATTACGGGACCAACATTGGCTTCAAAGCCATGACATAACGGGACCGACACCAGAAGGGTTAAAATAGGACTCGAAGTAAGCAAAATCACCAATGCATAAATAGCACCTAGATCACTAACTTTGCACCTGCATGATTCTGTAATTTTTCCATCAAATTTTGTACTTTTGGTGTCATTACCTTCAGATTCTCTACTTCAGAAGAATTTTTTTTAAAGTGGATGCTGGGAGTAATATTAATTTCAGGAGTTTGGATAATGAATGGAGTAATTTCTGTATCCTGAATTCTCTACACGGCATTCTCACCACACATTGCTCTCAAACATGACATCTTCACTGCCTCCAGCCTCCTCCTCACTTCAGTATTCAAAATCCTTACCTCACACCTGTAAAACAGTGTTGGTATCACTATACGGTGGACCCTCGACCAACGTTATTAACCCGTTCCAAAGAGCTCATCGTTAGACGAAATTATCGTTAGTTGAATTCATTTTCCCCATAAGAAATAATGGAAATTAAATTAATCTGTTCAAGACACCCAAAAATATAAAAAAAAAAATATTACCACATGAAATATACATTTTCCTACTCCCAAACAGAAGGATAGATGCACAATACATGTATACATATGTATATTGTGTAATAAAGAGTAAATGACACTTACCTTTATTGAGGATGTGGTGATGAGTGATGGGATGGGAGGAGGGGAGATAAGGCAGCCTCACCATGCCTTATCACACTATGTATGCCACTATGATTCTTAACTCTTTCAGGGTCCCCAGGCCCTCTCCCAGACTTGTTCTCAGGGTCGCCCAAATTTCAAAAAAAAAAAAAAAATATTTTTTTGTATGAAAAGATAAAGAATCTTTTCCCGATCATAATGACACCAAAAGTAAGAAATTTGATGGAAAACTTACAGAATTATGCTCTCGCGAAGTTAGCGGTCTCAACGGTGTTTACGCATCGGCGATTTTGCCCACTTTGAGCCCTATTTTCAACCAATTCCAGTGTACTAGTCGACAAAAATCATAACTATTTTGCTAGAACTCCATTTTTTCTATCGAATGAGTACAAGAAACCACCCATTTACCAATTTCAACTATCCAATACAGTGGTCAGAATTTAGCAATTTTGCCAATTTCACACAAATTTCAAAAGATGCCAATTTCCAAATAGAGTCCAGAATAAACAAGAAAGACATTCCTGGCACTAAAATAGCATTTCCTCTGTTCATTAGTCACGTCCCCACACCCCTCTTACATTCTTTTGCCTTCCACTTTGAATTTTTATTCTCACAAAAAATAGAAGATTTACTGCTATGCAGACTACTGCATTAGTGTAGAAATGGTATAAATAATATCAGCGTTTAGCATGATTTGTTTACTTTTGAACTTTGGTAAAAATCAAACATTTCTGCTACTTTGAGCTCAATTTCAAGGTACTTTTCATTATAAAACCAGTCAAAATCCTCTCAATTTCTGTAATATGCCTTCCATTCTATAAAATGAGATCAGGAAAACTAGAATACAACAATAAATACCATACGAAAATACAGTGCAAAGTCGCTGTTTTAATCCAAAAACATGGTCAAAGTTTTTTTTTTTCTCATTACGCACTGTGTGCTGCAGGATTTTTTTTTATACTGCGCACACTGACCACATAGACCCATTCTTTCATATGTAGGCCTACCAGTTTTCTCTCACTAGATTTGAGGGCACTAGAATTTAGGCGTACTAGTACGTCAAAAATCTAGTACTACATCCTATACCCTGAAAGGGTTAAATCTCTCTAACCAACCTTTGCTGGCCTTAAATTCACTCACATCACCACTAGTTGCAGGTATTTTTTTAATTAAATCGTCATGCAACTGCCTTGCCTTTTCACATATGATCACTCGAGAGATGCTATCTCCTGATATCTGTTTTTCGTTTATCCACACCAATAACAGTCTCTCAACATCTTCGTGTACTTGCGATCTGTGTTTCGAAAAGATGCTTGCACCTTTGGCAACAACAGCTTCCTTGATTGCCTTTCTGTTAGCCAAGATAGTAGCGATGGTTGATTGGGGTTTGTTATACAACCCGGCAGCTCGGAGACATGCACTCCAGTTTCATACTTTGTGATGATCTCCTTCTTCATTTCAATTTTAATTCTCACCGTTTTTACCACAGGGTTGGCACTAGAAGCTTTCTTGAGGCCCATGGTGGCTTATTTTGCAGTTACAAGCACTAAAAACACTGAATTAATACAAAATGTACCCAATGTATGCATGGATGTGACCACACTGGGCAGCTAAGGCATCCATTGTACTAGTTTTGTGAATTCACTTATTGGAATTACATTGTATAAGGTCTAACAGCAAGTTTGCTTTGCAGAATATTAGAGGACACCTTCAGTGTCCAAGGCAGGCAACTCTTATTAACTGCTTGTTTATATAATGTCTCATGATACAGCTATAGCAAACTCTCATAATTCACATAAATGTTACTGGCATTGTTGATAACTGGCTGTTCGAATTTCATCTCCAAGACCATAAGTCACGCGTGATAAACTGCTCTGATACCTGGTGGGATATTTTCCCTTCACTCTTAGGGCAAGGTCTGTGTTTTAGGGGAAGGCCTAATATTAGTCCTTGGGAAAAATATCCACTCATATGGTGAACTGCCTTCAAATTAACCCTTTGAGGGTCCATCCTGTAGTTGTACACCTTGTCCACAGGGTCCAAGAATTTTAGAATTTTTTTTTTTTTTTATGAAATGGTAGACAATCTTTTGATGAAATTGCACTGTCATGAATTTTACTGCAACAATGATATTTACACATCAGGGATTTTGCCCAGTTTGACTCCTATTTTAGCCCAATTACATTATTTCAGTCAACCAAATTCTTAGCTATGTCACTAGTATCACTTCTATTTTATCGAGTGAGCACAAGAAACTACCCAATCAACTATTTCAATTACCCAAAATAGTGATCAGAAATTGGTAATTTGACCAATTTCACACAAAGTACAAAATATTCCAATTTCAAAATAGGGTCCAGAATAAACACTGCAGGTATTCCTGGCACTAAAATAACATTTCCTCTGTTTATTAGTTATGTTTCCAGGCTGTACAGATGAATTCCATTTTGATATTTTATTCACATAAAGAATTTTTATTCACACCAAAAAATAGAAGATTTACTGTTACGCAGTATTATAATAATTGTATAAATAATATCACCGCATTCATGAACATATATTAGACTCTCCAGTTGACGTGTATTGAATGCGTGGCATCATTTGTTTACTCTTGAACATAGAAAAAATCGAATATTGCCTCTACAGTGGACCCCCGGTTAACGATATTTTTTCACTTCATAAGTATGTTCAGGTGCCAGTACTGACCGAATTTATTCCCATAAGGAATATTGTGAAGTAGATTATTCCTTTCAGACCCCCAAACATACACGTACAAACGCACTTACATAAATACACTTACATAATTGGTTGCATTTGGAGGTAATCGTTATGCGGGGGTCCACTGTACTTTGACCTCAATTTCAACCTATTTTCAGTATTAAAATCAATCAAAATCATCTCTATTTCTGTAATACAGTGGAACCTCTACTTGCGAGCACATCCACCTGCGAGTTTTTCCAAATACGAGCAGTCGATTGGTCGATTTTTTGCTTCCATACGCGAGCAAAATTTCCATAAGCTAGCAGACCTCAGGGCAGGTTCTTTGATGCTGGTGAGGGGCTCTTGCTCTTGATCTAGGGAATTGTATCTCATTTGTTTGTTGGACTATCTTATTGAAACTTGGGCAATGTATGATGGAAAGATGCTTCTTAACGTACACCAAAAATGAGAGAAATCTATACATAAATAATGGAGTTCACTTCTCAGCAATTAGGCACCCCTTAGTGGTATTTTCATGTGGCTTTATGGCTGTATTCTCGGTTTTTTGGTCTCATTTGATAGAATGGAAGATATATTACAGAAATAGATATGATTTTGATTGCTTTCATGACAAAAAGTACCTTGAAATTGAGCTCAGCATAGGAGAAATGTTTGATTGTTTTGGCTATGTTCAAGAGTAAACAAATGACGTCACTGTCTATTCCAGTATGCAGTCGTGAATGGGTGGACATTATTTATATAATTATTACAATAAGGCATAAACACGCTAGATAACAGGGATATCTTGCTACTCCTACTTACACTTTAGTCACACTTCACAGACACGCACATGCATATATATATACATACATCTAGGTTTTTCTCCTTTTTCTAAATAGCTCTTGTTCTTCTTTATTTCTTCTATTGTCCATGGGGAAGTGGAAAAGAATCTTTCCTCCGTAAGCCATGCGTGTCGTATGAGGCGACTAAAATGCCGGGAGCAATGGGCTAGTAACCCCTTCTCCTGTAGACATTTACTAAAAAAGAGAAGAAGAAAAACTTTATAAAACTGGGATGCTTAAATGTGCGTGGATGTAGTGCGGATGACAAGAAACAGATGATTGCTGATGTTATGAATGAAAAGAAGTTGGATGTCCTGGCCCTAAGCGAAACAAAGCTGAAGGGGGTAGGGGAGTTTCAGTGGGGGGAAATAAATGGCATTAAATCTGGAGTATCTGAGAGAGTTAGAGCAAAGGAAGGGGTAGCAGTAATGTTGAATGATCAGTTATGGAAGGAGAAAAGAGAATATGAATGTGTAAATTCAAGAATTATGTGGATTAAAGTAAAGGTTGGATGCGAGAAGTGGGTCATAATAAGCGTGTATGCACCTGGAGAAGAGAGGAATGCAGAGGAGAGAGAGAGAGATTTTGGGAGATGTTAAGTGAATGTATAGGAGCCTTTGAACCAAGTGAGAGAGTAATTGTGGTAGGGGACCTGAATGCTAAAGTAGGAGAAACTTTTAGAGAGGGTGTGGTAGGTAAGTTTGGGGTGCCAGGTGTAAATGATAATGGGAGCCCTTTGATTGAACTTTGTATAGAAAGGGGTTTAGTTATAGGTAATACATATTTTAAGAAAAAGAGGATAAATAAGTATACAAGATATGATGTAGGGCGAAATGACAGTAGTTTGTTGGATTATGTATTGGTAGATAAAAGACTGTTGAGTAGACTTCAGGATGTACATGTTTATAGAGGGGCCACAGATATATCAGATCACTTTCTAGTTGTAGCTACACTGAGAGTAAAAGGTAGATGGGATACAAGGAGAATAGAAGTATCAGGGAAGAGAGAGGTGAAGGTTTATAAACTAAAAGAGGAGGCAGTTAGGGTAAGATATAAACAGCTATTGGAGGATAGATGGGCTAATGAGAGCATAGGCAATGGGGTCGAAGAGGTATGGGGTAGGTTTAAAAATGTAGTGTTAGAGTGTTCAGCAGAAGTTTGTGGTTACAGGAAAGTGGGTGCGGGAGGGAAGAGGAGCGATTGGTGGAATGATGATGTAAAGAGAGTAGTAAGGGAGAAAAAGTTAGCATATGAGAAGTTTTTACAAAGTAGAAGTGATGCAAGGAGGGAAGAGTATATGGAGAAAAAGAGAGAGGTTAAGAGAGTGGTGAAGCAATGTAAAAAGAGAGCAAATGAGAGAGTGGGTGAGATGTTATCAACAAATTTTTTTGTAAATAAGAAAAAGTTTTGGAGTGAGATTAACAAGTTGAGAAAGCCTAGAGAACAAATGGATTTGTCAGTTAAAAATAGGAGAGGAGAGTTATTAAATGGAGAGTTAGAGGTATTGGGAAGATGGAGGGAATATTTTGAGGAATTGTTAAATGTTGATGAAGATAGGGAAGCTGTGATTTCGTGTATAGGACAAGGAGGAATAACATCTTGTAGGAGTGAAGAAGAGCCAGTTGTGAGTGTGGGGTAAGTTTGTGAGGCAGTAGGTAAAATGAAAGGGGGTAAGGCAGCCGGGATTGATGGGATAAAGATATAAATGTTAAAAGCAGGTGGGGATATAGTTTTGGAGTGGTTGGTGCAATTATTTAATAAATGTATGGAAGAGGGTAAGGTACCTAGGGATTGGCAGAGAGCATGCATAGTTCCTTTGTATAAAGGCAAAGGGGATAAAAGAGAGTGCAAAAATTATAGGGGGATAAGTCTGCTGAGTATACCTGGTAAAGTGTATGGTAGAGTTATTATTGAAAGAATTAAGAGTAAGACGGAGAATAGGATAGCAGATGAACAAGGAGGCTTTAGGAAAGGTAGGGGGTGTGTGGACCAGGTGTTTACAGTGAAACATATAAGTGAACAGTATTTAGATAAGGTTAAAGAGGTCTTTGTGGCATTTATGGATTTGGAAAAGGCGTATGACAGGGTGGATAGGGGGGCAATGTGGCAGATGTGGCAAGTGTATGGTGTAGGAGGTAGGTTACTGAAAGCAGTGAAGAGTTTTTACGAGGATAGTGAGGCTCAAGTTAGAGTATGTAGGAAAGAGGGAAATTTTTTCCCGGTAAAAGTAGGCCTTAGACAAGGATGTGTGATGTCACTGTGGTTGTTTAATATATTTATAGATGGGGTTGTAAGAGAAGTAAATGCGAGGGTCTTGGCAAGAGGCGTGGAGTTAAAAGATAAAGAATCACACAGAAAGTGGGAGTTGTCACAGCTGCTCTTTGCTGATGACACTGTGCTCTTGGGAGATTCTGAAGAGAAGTTGCAGAGATTGGTGGATGAATTTGGTAGGGTGTGCAAAAGAAGAAAATTAAAGGTGAATACAGGAAAGAGTAAGGTTATGAGGATAACAAAAAGATTAGGTGATGAAAGATTGAATATCAGATTGGAGGGAGAGAGTATGGAGGAGGTGAATGTATTCAGATATTTGGGAGTGGACGTGTCAGCGGATGGGTCTATGAAAGATGAGGTGAATCATAGAATTGATGAGGGGAAAAGAGTGAGTGGTGCACTTAGGAGTCTGTGGAGACAAAGAACTTTGTCCTTGGAGGCAAAGAGGGGAATGTATGAGAGTATAGTTTTACCAACGCTCTTATATGGGTGTGAGGCATGGGTGATGAATGTTGCAGCGAGAAGAAGGCTGGAGGCAGTGGAGATGTCATGTCTGAGGACAATGTGTGGTGTGAATATAATGCAGAGAATTCGTAGTTTGGAAGTTAGGAGGAGGTGCGGGATTACCAAAACTGTTGTCCAGAGGGCTGAGGAAGGGTTGTTGAGGTGGTTCAGACATGTAGAGAGAATGGAGCGAAACAGAATGACTTCAAGAGTGTATCAGTCTGTAGTGGAAGGAAGGCGGGGTAGGGGTCGGCCTAGGAAAGGTTGGAGAGAGGGGGTAAAGGAGGTTTTGTGTGCGAGGGGCTTGGACTTCCAGCAGGCATGCGTGAGCGTGTTTGATAGGAGTGAATGGAGACAAATGGTTTTTAATACTTGACGTGCTGTTGGAGTGTGAGCAAAGTAACATTTATGAAGGGGTTCAGGGAAACCGGCAGGCCGGACTTGAGTCCTGGAGATGGGAAGTACAGTGCCTGCACTCTGAAGGAGGGGTGTTAATGTTGCAGTTTAAAAACTGTAGTGTAAAGCACCCTTCTGGCAAGACAGTGATGGAGTGAATGATGGTGAAAGTTTTTCTTTTTCGGGCCACCCTGCCTTGGTGGGAATCAGCCAGTGTCATAATAAAAAAAAAAAAATAAGGCATAACAGTAAATCTTATATTTTTTGTGAATAAAAATTACAAATTATTTATATTGTAATAATAATACACATGTAATACGTAATAATAATAATAATAATAATAATAATATGTATAATAATACGTATAATAATAATACAAGAATAATAATAATAATAATAATAATAATAATAGTAATAATAACACATACGATAATAATACTTTTTTTTTTTCAACAAACCAGCCGTATCCCACCAAGGCAGGGTGGCCCAAAAAGAAAAACGAAAGTTTCTCTTTTTAAATTTAGTAATTTATACAGGAGAAGGGGTTACTAGCCCCTATATCCTGGCATTTTATTCGCCTCTTACAACACGCATGGCTTACGGAGGAAAAATTCTGTTCCACTTCCCCATGGAGATAAGAGGAAATAAACAAGAACAAGAACAAGAACTAGAAAGAAAATAGCAGAAAACCCAGAGGGGTGTGTATATATATGCTTGTACATGTATGTGTAGTGTGACCTAAGTGTAGTAGAAGTAGCAAGACATACCTGAAATCTTGCATGTTTATGAGACAGAAAAAAGGACACCAGCAATCCTACTATCATGTAAAACAATTACAGGCTTTCATTTTACACTCACTTGGCAGGACGGTAGTACCTCCCTGGGCAGTTGCTGTCTACCAACCTACTACCTTGGATAATAATACATATGTAATAATAATGTACTACATAATTATAATAATAAACGGCAGTGTTTACCACAACAAAGAAGAGGGAGCGGTTGTGGCCACCTCCACCTGTTACATAATGACATATTTTATTAATTCTAGAGTATATATCAGGTTTCTATGTTATTTATATTGTTTATTATTTCATATTAGATGAACTGTGATAGATATATAAGCTGTAGAGTTGATGATAGCGAAATATTCAAGGAGTATTTTGTCCTGTCTCCAGACACACTCTCGTTGGCCACTGCTGCTGCCACATGTATAATGACACATTTTATTCATTCTAGAGTGTATTTTGGACTATCTTATTGAAACTTGGGCAGGGTATGATGGAAAGATGCTTCTTGACATACACCAAAAATGAAAGAAATCAGACCATAAATAACGGAGTTCACTTCCAGCCATTAGCCGCCCCTTAGCGGTATATTTTCGTATGGTTTTTATGGTTGTTTTCTCGTTTTTTGGTCTCATTTGATAGAATGGAAGATATACTACAGAAATAGATATGATTTTGATTAGTTTCATGATGAAAAGTACCTTGAAATTGAGCTCAAAGTAGCAGAAATGTTCGATTTTTACCAAAGTTCAAAAGTAAACAAATAATGCTAAGCGTCCAATACACGTCAACTGGTGAGTCTAATATTCTTTCACAAGTGCGCCGATATTATTTATACCATTTCTACACTAATGCAGTAGTCTGCATAGCAGTAAATCTTATTTTTTTTGCGAGAATAAAAATTCAAAGCGGAAAGCAAATGAAATGTAAGAGGGGCGTGGGTACATGACTAATGAACAGAGGAAATGTAATTTTAGTGCCAGGAATGTCTTTCTTGTGTATTCTGGACCCTATTTGGAAACTGGCATCTTTTGAAATTTGTGTGAAATTGACAAAATTGCTAAATTCTGACAACTGTATTGGATAGTTGAAATCGGTAAATGGGTGGTTTCTTGTACTCATTTGATAGAAAAAATGGAGTTCTAGCGAAATAGTTATGATTTTTGTCAACTAGTACACTGGAATTGGCCGAAAATAGGGCTCAAAGTGGGCAAAATCGCCGATGCGTAAACACCGTCGAGACCGCTAACTTCGCGAGAGCATAATTCCATAAGTTTTCCATCAAATTTCATACTTTTGGTGTCATTATGATCAGTAAAAGATTCTCTTATCTTTTCATAAGAAGAAATATTTTTTTTTTTTTTTGAAATTTGGGGGACCCTGAGAACAAGTCTCTGAGAGGGCCTGGGGACCCTGAAAGGGTTAAGTGACAAAGTGTATCATTAACAGTGTAGCAATTAAGTGTACATAGGATTAAGAGTGTATCACCCAGAGAAAGTTTCAAGTGGTCGTGCATAAAATACTTATTATAAAGAAGGCCACTAGTATGCCTAGTGCATTGGACCTATTTAATGACAGCATACACCGATGTGCCCAGCATCTCTTCTCCATCTCCAAGGTAACTGCTGTTTTACTACATAATTTCTTTATGTATTATTATTATTATTATTATTTCATTATCATTATTATTTTATTATTATTGTTTTTCTTATGAAACTATTTACGTAGTAATCTAAAGGAGTTTGCCTCACAAACACTTTGTTTTCTGTTATAATAACAGCATGGGAAGGTATGTCAGGAGGAGCAATGGCCGCCGTGGTGGCCCTATAATACACAACAACAACAATGGCTGCTGTGGTGGCCCTATAATACACAACAACAACAATGGCCACTGTGCCTCCACAAACACTACTCACATACATAATATTCCATTCATTCTAGTGTATACATCATGTTTCTATGTTATTAATATTGTTTATTATGTCATATTAGATGAACTGTGATAGATAAATAAGCCGTATAGATGATATTAGTGAAATATTGAAGTATCCTGTTAGCCTCCTGAGAGCTGGGAATGGATTAATTGCATTTCAATTAATTTAACCCTTAAACTGTCCAAGCAGATCTATGTTCACATGCGTAGTGCTCCAAAAGTAGATCAAAGTTTTTTTACACATTTTCAAATGTAAAAAAAGAAAAGAAGACCTACTTTTTTTACATACTTTCAAATGTTGAAAAACCATAGATCTATGTTTGGACAGTTTAAGGGTTAAATGAGGAAAATTGACTCTGCAAACGAGCAAAGCCAGTTGCGAGTAACGTCATGGAACAGATTAAACTTGCAAGTAGAGGTTCCACTGTGTATCTTCCATTCTATCAAATGAGATTGAGAAACCATGAATACAACCATAAAAACCATACGAAACTACACTGCAAAGTTGCTGTTTTAATCCAAAAACATGGTCACAGGTTTTTTCTCATGCACTGTGTGCTGCAGGATTTGTTTTATATGGTACATGCTTACCACACAGATGCATCCTCTCATATCTAGGCCCAAATTTACCACTCACAGCTTATCTGAGTGAGCTGAGCTCATGACGTAGTACTACGGCTTGGACCCTGGTTTCAAAGCCGTAGAACTACGGGACGGTCCCTGAAAGGGTTAAGTCTTATACTATAACTTGCTCTTGTGTTTATCAGTTCATTTTCAATATTTCATCACCCTACCTTATCTCTGGATATTAACTATTATGACCATAAGGAATTCTAGTGATATTGGAAGTGCCATGAATATTAAGAGTGAAACTGACAGTTTTTTTCCCTTACCGAGCCGGGGTGACCTAAAAAGACAAAATGAAAGTTTTTCTTTTTAAATTTAGCAGTTTACACAGGAGAAGGGGTTACTAGCCCCTTCCTCCTGGCATTTTGGTTGCCTCTTATGACATGCATGGCTTATGGAGGAAGAATTCTTTTCCACTTCCCATGGAGATAAGAGGAAGTAAAGAAGAACAAGAACTATTAAGAAAATAGAAGAAAACCCAGGTGGGTATGTACGGTAGGGTCCCACTTTACGGACATTTCAAATTATGTATGACCAAAACTTGCTGTATGGCTCCCCCTACCTGACTTTCTAACACAGTCACCATGGGCCACCCAGTTTGTTTACGTTCTCCGTGAGCACATCTCTCCATTATGTCTGGAAACTTTCCAAAATTTCAAGTGTTTTAAAGTTATTTCATATTTTACGTATACGGCCTCTCCTTACTAAAGGAGTTCCGTTCCTAAGACCACGTCGGTAAATGAATTCATCACTAATCGAGGAACCACCCCTTACTGATATTTCAAAACTGTCACCACCCAAAATTAAAACTTTGAGTCTTATGTTTGCTGTGAAAATCCTTTCAATCCGTTCATTAACGGTAATGCAACATAAAATAGGTCAGTAACTTACTTCTGAGATATTCCTGGAAATATGTAGTGAGACTATGAATCTGCGTTAGCTAATAATGGAGTCATAGGAAATTTACCTGCCAGATTTGTAGCCCAGAAGGACCACATCAATCATCTCTGCACACTTGTAACAAGAAGCAGGAGGAACAAAGAATGTAATAGGATAGAGTTATTTCTTGTCACTTTTTAGCTTATTTCAGACAAAGAAGTTGTGTAGTGAAGCTATAATCATGGTGGTGGTGATTTTTTGAGGGCCATCACTGCTCATGTCATGCTGAG
The DNA here is from genome assembly GCF_038502225.1 of Cherax quadricarinatus. Classification (NCBI taxonomy): domain Eukaryota; kingdom Metazoa; phylum Arthropoda; class Malacostraca; order Decapoda; family Parastacidae; genus Cherax; species Cherax quadricarinatus. The sequence continues at coordinate 57,561,943 of NC_091294.1, read as the reverse complement.
CCTTACTTCCCAGTCTCTGTGGAAAGAATGTACACTCAACCGAGTCAGCAACAGGTTTTTACCCCTCAGGTCTTAGATATGATAGATGATGGTTTTGTTAATGGTAGGTAATGTATCTGATACAGTGCTGCCTACCACATGCAGTACTGTATCAGCTACCTCAGTTGTAGGTAAGAATAACTAATATTTTTTCTCCATGGGGAAGTGGAGCAGATTTCTTTCTCTGTAAGCCATGCATGTCATAAGAGGTGATTAAAATGCTGGGAGCAAGAGGCTAGTAACCTCTTCTAATGTATATATTAGTAAAGTTAAAAAGAGAAACTTACGTTTTTCTTTTTGGGTCACCCAGCCTTGGTGGGATATGGCCGGTTTGTTGAAAGAAGGAAAGAAAACTAATATTTTTGAAGAGTAAAGAAAATGCAAATAGAGTGGAACCTCGGTTTTCGTCATTAATTCGTTCCAGTACGTCTGACGAAAACCAAATTCGACAAGAACTGAAGTAATATTTCCCATGAGAAATAATGTAAATCCAATTAGCCATTCCAGACACCCAGGAGTATCAGCAAAAAATACATTTTATAGGGAATATAGTTTTACATACAGAAAACAGTGAGAAATAAATATAAAAGACTAATGAAATGGATAAATTAACATTTAATGTCGCTTTTACCTTTATTGAAGACTCTTGTTGGCATATGGAAGATGCAAGGAGGGGAGAGGGAGGAGGAGAGGTTATCGGTTGTAAGGGGAATCCCCCTCCATAAGGACTTCAGGTATCAAGCCCCTATCCGGGGTTACTTCCCTTTGTCTTTTACTGGCACTGAACCCCTGTCGCATAAAAAATCTATCCAGACCGGGCTGTTTCTGTTGTCTCTAAGATTTGCCTAAAATGGGACATGGCATTGTCATTGAACATGTTGCAGAAATGGCTTGCAACAGCTTTGTTAGGGTGATATTTCTCCACAAAACTTTGCAACTCACTTCACTTTGCACACGTCCTTAATCACTGAGGAAGGCACTTTCTCCCCTCTCTTTTCCCCCTCCTCTGAAGCAATTTCCTCAGCTGCGATCTGTTGCTGTTCCAGTTGAAGATGTTGCAGCTCTTCAGTGGTTAGCTCTTCTTTGTGGTCTTCCACCAACTTTTCCACATCCTGGCCACTCACATCCAACCCAATGGACTTCCCCAAAGCCACAATAGATTCCACAACAGGCGTAGGGTTGTCAGGGTCATCCTCAAACCCTTCAAAATCCTTCTCTTTGACACATTCTGGCCACAATTTTTTCCAAGCAGAGTTCATTGTCCTGGAAGTCACTTCCTGCCAAGCCTTATCTATAAGGCTTATGTAATTGAGGATATTGAAGTGATTCCTCCAGAACTCACTTAGGGTCAATTCAGTGTCTGAGGTCACTTCAAAGCACCTTTGAAACATTGCTTTGGTGTAGAGTTTTTTGAAGTTTGAAATGACCTGCTGGTCCATGGGTTGGGTGAGAGGAGTGGTATTAGGGGGCAAGAACTTCACTGTGATGAAACTAAACTCCTTCAAGTCTGGAGGATGAGCAGGAGCATTGTCCATTACCAGGAGGCACTTGAGTTGCAATTTATTTTTCCAGGAGGTGTTTCTTCACACTTGGGCCATACACTTCATTGACCCACTCAATGAATATTTGCCTTGTGACCCATGCCTTATTGTTAGCCTTCCACATCACACACAGTTTACTCTTGATGACATTGTTTTTCTTGAACACTTGGGGATTTTCAGAATGATACACCAGTAAATGCTTCACTTTGAAATCTGCACTAGCGTTACCATAGAACCACAGAGTTAGCCTATCCTTCGTAGGCTTGTGTCCTGGCAGTGCCTTTTCCTCCTGCATGATGTAGGTCCTCTTCGGCATTTTCTTCCAAAAAAGGCCTGTTTCATCACAATTGAAGTCTTGTTGGGGGAGGAATCCTTCAGCCTTTACGTACTCCTTGAATTCATCAATGAATTCTTCTGCGGAACTTGCAGCCTCGCCTTACCTTAACACACTGTGTACTAGATCGCTTCTTGAAGTTGTCGAACCAGCCTCTGCTGGCCTTAAATTCACTAACAGCAGCAATTGCTCCAGGCACATTCTTTACGAGATCCGCATGCATCTGCCATGCCTTTTCGCAAATTATCACCTTCACAGCACGATCTCTCGCTAACTTTTTCCACACCAACAACAGCTTCTCAACATCTTCGATTGTTTGTGATCTCTGTTTCGTTAGCACACTTACCCCTCTTGCAACATCAGATACCTTGATTTCTTTTTTCTTCACCAGGATGGAACTGATCATTGATGAGGACTTCCCTTACATCCTGGCGAGATCAACCACGCGTACGCCACTTTCGTACTTTTCTACAAGTTCTTTCTTGAATTCGACCATGTTTCTCACCTTCTTTATCAAAGGATTGGCACTCAGAACTTTGTTTGGCCCCATGATGGCTTATTTAGCAGTCGCACTCAATAAACAATCACAAAAAACTATCGATTATTACGAAATGTTTCATGTGAATGCGCAGGGTAATGTTCACTCAACAAGAAACAAAGCCAGACTGACTCAGAATGCATGCGTGGGATGCTTTTTGTGGGCGCGAGCATGGGTGCACAGACATTTTTTATGGCGGACCAACGAAAACCAAGGTGATGAACGAAAACTGGGATAAAATTTTGACGAAAAATGTCATCGAAAACCAAATTCGACGAAAACCTGGGCAAAAGAAAACTGAGGTTCCACTGTACTGGCTCTTTTTTGGAAGCTTCAAGAATCCAACCTTATTTTTCCCATATGTTCTTCCCACCGTAAGTTGTGATTTGATAAGTAGCACCAGTTTCTAGGAATCTAACCTCTGTGAATTATGGGAGTCTACTATATAGAGTCTTCACAAAAAAATCTTTTCCAGTTAATATGAAAATAAGTTTACCAGTGATAAAGCAGCAACCAATATTACACATTTCCAGCATATGTCTGATGCCATGTGTCTGGCATCACTCCAGCTTGGAAACGTGTCACAGTACAGAGCATGAAAGAAGGGGATGTTATCACATTTACATTTCACCACATCTATTTTTTTCTTCGTCTGTAGTAATTCCAGTCAATCACACTGGGTTGGTATAACATTTGTATGTGAGGATAAGACTTGTGTCATCACTCCTGTGGACCAGGGAGTCCCATTGAAGGATACTGAAGACCAGCTGGAATGCACCCCACAGTTTATTGAACCTCAACAAAGCTGCAAGAAACTTGCATCATGGCACCATTCCCATTAGAAAAAAGGAGTCTGGGAGGCCCCTGGAGACCACCCCCCATGTAATGATGTCCTTCAGAACGGGAAAGTTATGCTAAAATCTTACAAGTGCTGCTCAGGAAGTAAAGAACAAGTATTCTGATGTCCTGGGTGTACACACACTGTAACATTGCCTGCTAAAGTATCTGAGAATGACATGTCAAAGGATTTCCAAGAAACCCTTTATCACTGAGAGCATGCACTTAACTTGCTTTGTGAGACAAGCGCAAGAATTAGACCAAGGGTGATTTGGAGGAATGTCATGTTTAATGATGAATCAACTTACTGAGTCTTCAGATATGTCTCTAAGAGAGTTTATCATTCAAAATCCTTGTCAGTTATAGTTTGGAGGTGTTTCAGCATTAAAAGTGACCATGGTCATCTTTATGTCCTTCCCAAGGGCGAGATGATGAATGGGCAGAAATATTTACATGTCCTTGATGAAAAACCTCTCACTTGTAACCATATTCATGGTACCAACCCATTAATGCATGATGGAGCCCTCCTGTTACCACAGCTAAAAGGTCAATGATTGGTTGTGACGACACAAAATCCCTGCTTTATGGGGCCATGTAGTAGCCCAGATCTTAACACAATCAAAAATACTTGGCAGGCAGTGATATTCGAAGTAGCTGACTTATTTCTAGAAACTAAATAATTCTGTAACAGAATGCTAAAGGTCAGATGCCTAAATATTGGTGTTTTGTATGTTTGAAGATCCCAAATAAAGTTTATTAACCCTTTCAGGGTTTCGGCAGTATTAGTATGACTTAGGCCCCAGGGTTTTTGACGTACTAGTACGCCTAAATTCTAGCGCCCTCAAATCTAGTGGGAGAAAGCTGGTAGGCCTACATATGAAAGAATGGGTCTATGTGGTCAGTGTGCACAGTATAAAAAATCCTGCAGCACACAGTGCGTAATGAGGAAAAAAAACTTTTACCGTGTTTTTGGATTAAAACAGCTACTTTGCACTGTATTTTCGTATGGTATTTATTGTTGTATTCTAGTTTTCCTAGTCTCATTTTATAGAATGGAAGACATATTACAGAAATTGAAAGGATTTTGACTGGTTTTACAGTGAAAAGTACCTTGAAATTGAGTTCAAAGTAGCAGAAATGTTCGATTTTTGCCAAAGTTCAAAAGTAAACAAATCATGCCAAGCGTCCAATACACTTCAAGTGGTGAGTCTAATATTCTTTCACAAGTGCGCTGATATTATTTATACCATTTCTACACTAATGCAGTAGTCTGCATAACAGTAAATCTTCTATTTTTTGTAAGAATAAAAATTCAAAATAGAAAGCCAAAGAAATGTAAGAGGGGCCTGGGGATGTGACTAACGAACAGAGAAAATGTTATTTTAGTGCCAGGAATGTCTTTCTTGTTTATTCTGGACCCTATTTGGAAATTGGCATCTTTTGAAATTTGTGTGAAATTGGCAAAATTGCTAAATTCTGACCACTGTATTGGATAGTTGAAATTGGTAAATGAGTGGTTTCTTGTGCTCATTCGATAGAAAAAATGGAGTTCTAGCGAAATAGTTATGATTTTTGTCAACTAGTACACTGGAATTGACCGAAAATAGGGTTCAAAGTGGGCAAAATCGCCGATGTATAAACATTGTCGAGACCGCTAACTTCGCGAGAGCATAATTTTGTAATTTTTCCATCAAATTTCATATTTTTGGTGTCATTATGATCGGGAAAAGATTCTCTATCTTTTTATAAGATTTTTTTTTTTTTTTTTTTTTTTTTTTAAATTTGGGGGACCCTGAGAACAAGTCTCTGAGAGGGCCTGCAGCGCTGCATAGCCCTTGTGGCTTAGCACTTCTTTTTGATTATAATAATAATAATCTGAGAGGGCCTGTGGACCCTGAAAGGGTTAAACTGTGTTTTATTCAGCAAACCAATTTTTTGCAGCAAAGATATCTTTGCGGAGACTGTATAATATGATTGCTGTTTTTTTTTCGGAAAATGCTAAATTAGAAAGGTTGTACAGGATACGGTAATGTTAACAAGATGTGGAAGAAGGCACATACATACAGTTATAACATTTATTAAAGGGAGCATTGGGTCTTCATAGTGAACATTTCCTTTAATAAATATCATAACTGTGTTTTTGTATTCTTCCATAAACTGGAAAACTTTAATCTGACACACGAGTATAGAAGATATTTCTTTTGGCTGGTGGGTTTTGCATGTGTTTGGCTTTGTCATAGAAATTCTTAAACAATCTTACTAGTATTGCATGTCAAAATTTGAAGTTGACTTTCTTAATTACATCAAACTTTGTGAAGAGAATAATTGGCTGCATTACTTCATTTATTATGACAACTTATCCTATCATTTCAACAGCAATTATGGGCTAGTGTCTTCTTGCGGTGGGTGGTGGACCAGGGACCCCAGGAGGCAGCATGGTCTGTAGTACGAGAATTGAGGGAGCGGGACTCATCTCTTCGATCTCGAGTAGCCCGCCTTAGAAGGCAGTTGCAAGATCTGGAGCGAGAGGCAGTTGAAGTTGGATTACTTTCACCAGCCACAGAGGTGCAAGTGATGTGAACCATTGTCAAGTTTCATTCAGGTTTTTCATGAGAATAGTTAGGGTTTTTACACACCACCTTATACTACACACACCATATTATATGGCACATACCACCTTATACTACACTCATCCCCTTACACCACACACACCACCTTATACCACACACACTCCCTTATTCTATACACACTCCCTTATTCTATACACAGCACCTTATGCTACACTCTGCACCCTATAGTACACACAACACCTTATACTACACACCTTATACTACCCTCACCTTATGCTACACAAAACTTTATGCACACAACACCTTATACTACACTCACTGCCTTATAGTACACACAACACCTTATACTACACAGCACCTTATACTACATAAAACACCTTATACTACATTCACCATGTACTACACCCACCATCTCATACTACACTTGCCACCTTATACTCAACATAGCACCTTATACTACACTCACCAGCTTATTATACAGCATGCACCACCTCATACTGCACACGTCTTATACAACACTGCCTTATACTGCACACACCTTATACATGCACCACATGATACTACACTCACCTTATACTACACACACCTTATAGTACACTCACAACACCTCATACTACACATACCATTTTATACTGCACACACTACCTTATATTACACACACACCCTTATACTACATACATACTACATACACCACCTTATGCTACACACTACCTTATACTATACACAACACCTTATACTACACACACCTTATACTACATACAACACCTTATACTACACCTACCACCTTATGCTACACTTGCCACTGTATACTCATTATAACACCTTATACTACACTGACCACCTCATACTTCACTCGCCACCATACGCTACACTCATTGCCTTATACTACACACTGTTTTACACTATACACACCACCTTATATGACACACAGCACCTTATACTACACACAACACCTTATACCACACATATTTTACTACACACAACACCTTATACCACACACATTTTACTGCACACACACCACCTTATACAACACCTAATACTACACAGTACCATATACTACACTTGCCACCTTATACTACACACACACACACCACCCTGTACTACACACACCTTGTTCTACACAGCACCTTATACTGATGTCACCACCTTATACTACACACACACACACACCACCCTGTACTACACAGCACCTTATACTGATGTCACCACCTTATACTACACACACACACACACCACCCTGTACTACACAGCACCTTGTTCTACACAGCACCTTATACTGATGTCACCACCTTATACTACACACACACACCACCCCGTACTACACAGCACCTTATACTGATGTCACCACCTTATACTACACACACACACCACCCTGTACTACACAGCACCTTATACTGATCTCACCACCTTATACTACACACACACACCACCCCGTACTACACAGCACCTTATACTGATGTCACCACCTTATACTACACACACACACCACCCCGTACTACACAGCACCTTATACTGATCTCACCACCTTATACTACACTCACCACGTTATACTGCACATATATTATACAACACTGCCTTATGCTATGCACACCACCTGATATTACACTCACCTTGTACTACACACCTTATACTACATAACACCTTTAACCCGTAAACAGTCCAAACGCATATATACATTTTTTCAACATTTGAAAGTATGTAAAAAAAGTAGATTTTTTTTTTTACATTTGAAAATGTAAAAAAAACTTTGATTTACTTTTTTTTGTGTTATATTTGAAAATATGTAAAAAAAAAACTAGATCTACTTTTGGAGCACTACACATGTGAACGTAGATCTGCCTGGACCGTTTACGGGTTAAAAATGATATACAAACAAGTACTGTAGTCAATATGACTTACAAAAATCATTTTGAGGTGATGATAAACATTTCACCAAAAAGAGGGATTGAATCTATGGCAAACTAGTGGTAAAACTAGCAGGCCAGTGTGTTATCCAGTCTACCAGGAAGACCTAATAAGATTGTTACAACTAGATATATTTACATACACCATAGGAAGGTGTATTGAAATACTGTCTGATTGAGAGAATCTTATTAGTTCATCAGGGTACAGTAGATAACACAGTTCTCTGCCAGTTTTAGCGCTGGAGTTGCCATGGGTTCAAACCTTACATTCAATGTAAGAAATAGTGTAGTCTTCTAGGTCTTTTCCTGAGTTTCCTGTAAATCACAGTTACTCACACTAGTGAGGAAATACTAAGGAGCTAGAATGGTTTATTGCCTTATGAAAATTTACATCATGAAAATTCTTAAATCCAACTTTGCTCAGTACAGGCAGCAAAATCCTTCCTTTGAAGTTGTTATTTTAGTATCTACCTTCATTCATGTTCACCAAAGAACAGCGTTGAATAACCTGTATGGGTTTAGCACTTACTTCTAAATATAGTAAGAATAGTCACCAAAGAATAACACTGTCTAAGTAATCATTAATTCTATTTTGTGATAAATTACCAGTCTTTACTTCTGTATACATTTTGTCCATTACTTGAATTTAATGTTTACTTTGCAATGGTTTATACAAGTTTTGTCTACTGTGATATTTGTAGTTTTTATGTAGCATCAATGGAGTACAATTTTTCATAGGGGTGTAATATCCAGGATTTTAATTTGTTTTTTCTTAGTCATTTTTGCTGATGACAAGGTACATGTCATTAGTAATATTAAAATAAGAGATTTATCTAAATTTTCTGAGAGCCTTTTATATTTTATTAACCTAATAATTTAATATAAACTATAAATGAAAAATATATTGTGACCTATTTTCATTTCAGTTCTACTTATGTTAATGGTAAATAAAAAATGCTGCAAAAATTCACGTAACAGCACTTGGTAAATTTATTGGATATATGTACTGTAGAAACCTTTGAAATAACATTGCTGATTCTTATGCCCATAGAACACTGTCCATAGGATATTGTCTATAGGACTCAAGCAAAATTTGTGTGCTTTCATTAATAACAAAGGTATATACATGTAGTAGTTAAATGCTCTAAGGATGTGAATATATTTTATTATAATAGTATGATTTTACTTGTGTACATAGTTAATATCACTCCTTAAGTATTGAATACAGCTGATTACATATTAGAAAAGCAACTTATGTATTATTTGTAATATGGCAGGATTAATGTGTGCTCTTATTGGCTTTAGTAAAGTACACAGAATCACTGCATAAATAAACATTCCATGTCTAATAAAAACTATATGTTCATCTAGTCAAATAGATTTTTTTTATCCTTGTCAAAACAGTATACAGGTCTCCCTCAACATTCGTGTTTTCAACTTTTGTGGGATTCACACATCCGCAAATTCCCAGCCGCCAAATCATATTTAAGTTTCTCACCACCCGCGAGTCCCTACTACCCTCCCTCTGACCCCCACAAATGGCAGCCAGCCATCCCACCACTCAGTGTGGTGAGTGTTTTGTTTGTTCATTATTTGCTATTAAACTACAGTATAAATAATGTCAACCCATTCATTGGAATGGCTATTCGGACAGGTGTTGGATGGTGATATCATGTGTTTACTCTTGAACACGGCAAAGAATCAAACATTTCTGCTACTGCTAATAATAATAATAATAATAATAATAATAATAATACGATAGAATTGAAGGAAATTGTACAAAAATACGAGGGTTGAAGCAGTGGTGGAAGAAGTGGTTGACACATCGTCAGTCAGTGCCTTTGTTTATGCTGGAGTGAGCATTAGTCTCCACACTCTTCCAAACATTTCACAATAATTCATTGTGTCTGGTGCTTGTTGATTGAGTGCATCTGGAGTGGTTGAGGCAGTGGTATTTAATAAGATACATGTTAGTAATAATAATACATGTTATTATTAATAACATTTGTTATTATTATTATTAACATGTTATTAAAAACCACTCCCTCAACCGCTGCCTCTACCACTGCCACTGCCTCTACCACTGCCTCTACCACTCCAGTCACACTCAATCTACAAGCACCAAACACAAAGAATTATTGTGAAATGTTTGGAAGAGTGTGGAGACTAATGCTCACTCCAGCATAAACAACACCACAGTGACTGACGATGCCTCAACCACTTCTTCCACCACTGCTTCAACCCTCGTATTTTTGTACTATTTCCTTCTTCAATTCTATTGTATTAATAATACGATAGAATTGAAGAAGGAAATTGTCCAAAAATATGAGGGTTGAAGCAGTGGTGGAGGAAGGGGTTGAGGCATTGTCAGTCAGAGCCTTTGTTTATGCTGGAGTGAGCATTAGTCTCCATGCTCTTCCAAATATTTCACAATAATTCATTGTGTTTGGTGCTTGTAGATTGAGTGTGACTGCCACATAATTAACCATGGGCCCAAAGAAACTTGCTAGTGCCAGCTCTTTGGTAAAGAAATTGAGAAACATGATAGAATTAAAGAAATTGTATCACAATACGAGCAGTGCGCCGCAGTGGTTGAGGCACTGGTTTAGGCACTGGTGGAGGCAGTGGTTGAGGCAGTGGTATTTAACCCTTAAACTGTCCAAACGTAGATCTACATTTTTTCAACATTTGAAAGTATGTAAAAAAGTAGATCTTCTTTTCTTTTTTTACATTTGAAAAAATGTAAAAAGAACTTTGATATACGTTTTTTTTTTTTGTTATATTTGAAAATATGTAAAAAACATAGATCTACTTTTGGAGCACTACGCATGTGAACGTAGATCTGCTTGGACAGTTTAAGGGTTAATAACATTCATGTTATTAAACCACAACATGTATGTATTTAGTACAATATTTTACGACATTTTCATGTATTTTATGAACATTTGCGAGGCTCTTAATCCCCTAACCCTCGCAAATGTTGAGGGAGACCTGTAATATTATGAAATCATTTTTGGAGTCAGTAGCCTATTGTCTTCTGTGGTATCAAAGCCATAGTATAATTCTTTCAACACACTGGCTGTATCCCACTGAGGCAGGGTCGCCCAAAAGAAAAAACAAAAGTTTCTCCTTTCACATTTAGTAATATATACAGGAGAAGGGGTTACTAGCCCATAGCTCCCAACATTTTAGTCACCGCTTACGACATGCATGGCTTACAGAGGAAGAATTCTGTTCCACTTCCCCATGGAGAATAGTATAAATATAATAAAATAATTTTCATATGTAATAGGTTGGTAAACAGCAGCCACCCAGGGAGGTACTAATGTCCTGCCAAATATGTAGTAGGTTAGTAGACAGCATCCACCCAGGAAGGTACTAATGTCCTGCCAAATATATAGTAGGTTGGTAGACAGCATCCAACCAGGGAGGTACTAATGTCCTGCCAAATATGTACAGTCCCCATCCCTTTATCCAAAATTCTGAAATTCAAAAAGTTCCGAAAACAGAAGTTTTTTTCATGGAGGTGTATAAATGGAAACAGGAATTAATAAAGGGATGTAAATAGCATTCTAAAAGTATCTAGCCTAGCCTAGACCTGACTAGCTTGTGCTACTAAGTCTGATGCTGTGCTCCTTCCTTGGTTGGATAAATATGTTAGGTTGGATAAACATATTAGGTTAGATAAACACATGAGTGAGAGGGGCTGGATTTGAGTGGGACTTGCACATGAGTAAATAGAATTATAAGAACATAAGACTGGAGGAACACTGCAGCAGGCCTGTTGACCCATACTAGGCAGGTCCTTCACAATCCATCCCACTAACAATATTTGCCCAACCCAGTTTTCAGTTCTACCCAAGCAATAAGCTTTTCCGACCAGGAATTGAGTTTTCCTAAATCCTCCTGAAGTTCCGTGACATCTACGTTTGAATCAATTATCCTACCTATGGTTAGTAAGTAAGACACATAGGCAACAGTTAGGCAACATTATTCTGAAATGTTTCGTCTACACAGTAGGCTTCTTCAGACGTACATACTGTTGGAAGGTGTTTTCTCTTCTGCACCAAGATGCCATTATGTTGCAGACAGAAACCTATGTTAATGAGACAGATGACACTTGAAGAAGTCTTTTAAAAATGCCATCTGTCATAGTGCTGCTTCATCACTTGAGAATCATGTAAATAACCTGTAGTAGTATTTATAAATATTTGTAAATAAACCATAGTAGTATTTGTAGTCTTTGTTTATCCCACTTAGTGTGAGTATTTATACATTTTTGCTGCAGTGTTAATGTTTGATTATGGGGTGCTGCCCTAGATCCCACCTTCATTCTGAAATTTGAAATACTGCTGGCCCCAAGGGTTTCAGATAAATGGATGGGAACTCTCTTGAGCAACTCTGCCAGCAGCTAAAAAAGGAGCTTAGGGTTGCTAAGCTCTAGATTTGGTGATTGATGGATGTGGCATGCAAAGAGTACGTAACCTTTATTCGGCGCATGGACACACCCTCATTTACAGGCTATCTCCCCCAACCAGCGAACCAGGTTGCTAAGAGTTGATGATGGGGCCCCATCGTTCAACTAGTGACCAGGTTCTAGCCAATAAGAAGGTGGGATTGACAATCGCAGAGGTTATGTGGATACCGCTCTCCTGTCTGCCCTTGTCATTCCCATTCTAGAGCTGGTTGAAGCACGGTCTGCTTTCTTGTGGCTTCTACTTCTGCCTTGCTTACCGTGACGTGCACTATATTTATTACTGTACATAGTGTACATATTGCTGTTCTAAATTTGGTGAAGGATAATATAAGTCTAAACTTTTTCTACTGTGTTTATTTGCTCCCATTACACCTGGGTTAACAGGCCATTTGAAAGCCTAGGTTGTAATATGGGTAGCCTGTCCGAGAGCTGGACTTAGAGAAACGGTTGAGCTTAGGGTGAAGCTTGTAGCAGGAACATTGTGTAGCTTGCTGTTTCGCTTCGCTTTACAAATTTTGCGTGTCATTTGCTTATTATCAGCCTTGCTATTGTGTGATCGTTCAGCAGCTCGCTACTAGCTTGTTCAGTGTGCTCGCTTCGCTACGGTCAGTCTTGTGTGCAGTCGGCTTTGCTTGTATGCGTATTCTGCAATCGTACTGTGCATAGCTAAGCGTGTTCTGCAAATTAACGTGTTACGTTGGGGTATTCGTACTGTGCATAGCGAATAACTTATGCCACCTAGACGAGTCAGACGCCTGGTGTCGGCATATACTTTGCATAACCTACCTAAATTGTCCCTACAGCGTTGTTGGCAAATTGCTCGTTCCATTGGCATTCCCTATAAACGCACTCTTACAGCTGCGCAACTGCGTTCACTTATTGCTGACATACTTATTGAAGAAGAGATGGCACATCAGACTCCTCCCTCTACGGGAGCTAGGGCAAAAACTACTATGTTCTCGCAGGAGGAAGATGATACACCTACGGAGCAAAATGGTCAGTATAGTGCACATGGGTTGTCTCAGGGTGAATCAGCGTCGTTGGCACTTCAGCTGGCAAAAATCAATCTTGAGCAAACTAGGGAACAGAGAGCATTCGCAAGGGAAGAATTTGATAGGGAAAGAGAAAGGAGGCAGTTTTCGCATTCTGTAAACGATTTCAGTTTACAAAAAGCAGTACAGCTTGTTCCCCGCTTCAATGAGGCCGAACCAGAGCAATTTTTCGAAAGCTTCGAAAATCAGGCTCGAGCCTTGAGGTGGCCGGAACAGCACTGGGCAGCGTTGGTTCATACAGCATTATTGGGTAAGGCACAGGAATTTACGTCGGTATTAACTGACGCTGAATTCTCTGATTATCAAGTAGTGAAGACCACAGTGTTGGGAGCATATACATGTATCCCAGCTAAATATCGTAAGACCTTCAAATTGAACAGGCGGCAGCTTGGTCAATCCCTGGTGGACTTTGTGAGACAGCAAACCAAAGCTTTTACCAGCTGGTATAAAGCGAGTGGTGTCTCTAACTTTGAGGAGCTGGTGCAGCTTATTCTGATTGATAACCTGCTGGAGTCTGTGGGACCAGAGGTTCGTGTCTTTCTGCAGGATCGTGACTTAACCACTGCATTGGAGGCGGCCAGGTTGGCTGATACCTTCGAAACGAACCGCTCCTTGTCCGAGCGGTCCCGTCTCTCTTTTCAACAGTCTGGCGTGAGCAGAGATCGACAACATTGGAGAATGAAGTGCCAGCCAGAGGGAGAGCGTCTACGTCATCCAACCAAGTCACCTGGTGAGCCACGCTTCTCAACATATGGTCCCCCTGCGGAGAGGCAAACTACTTATGGAGCATCTCGACAACAATATCCAGAGAGGCACCAGCCAGAACGACACCACTTGCAACGTCATCAGGGAGTAAAGGGCAAGCCTGTCGTCTGCTTCAGGTGCAATAAAGTAGGTCACATCAGTTCCAACTGCCCCCAAAAACCTCAACCCATCGGGAAAATCTCTAATATCCCTAGTAACATGTCCCCTAGAGAAGTAGAAAAAGGTATGGCCCCTTATTATTGCGAAAGTCTTATTTCCCTTCAGGAAAACTCAGAACCAACTAAAGTAAATACCTTTAGAGATACTGGAGCATATTGCTCACTTGTCAGAGAAGGAATATTACCCCTTTCAGAGAATACTTCCTTGAATTCCTCAGTTTTATTGGAAGCCTATGGAGGAGCTATATATTCAGTTCCTTTGCATAAAATTTATGTACAGTGCAAATATTACACTGGGTACTTGACTGTAGGTGTCTCAAAAGGATTCCCCATGAAAAATGCTATGTTATTACTGGGTAATAACATTACTACTGTTAGTTCGTGTCCTGAACCTATAATGATTAATGCTTCTCCGGTGTTGGCCATAACTCGGGCAACTTCCCAAGGGTTGTCTGGAGAGAATGTTGACCTATCCTTGGACGACTCCGATCTCGGAATAGCCACATTGTTTTACGAGGAAAACTGGCCAGAGCCTCGTAGATCAAGTGAACAGACCCCGATCAAGCCTTCCTATTCCCAGGTTGCAGGATTGCCAGATGTCTCTGTTTCCATGCCCGAGGGACTGTCCTTCCGGGAGGAACAACGAAAGGACCCTTCTTTAAAATTCGCTTTTGAGGCAGCCATGGGTAAATCCTCTTGGGGTCATCCAGTCAAGTATGAAGTTAAAAATGATTATTTGGTTTGCACTGAGACTGGTAAGGAGAAAGAGGGCCGGCAATTATACGACAGGTTAGTGGTTCCAACCAAGTATAGACCTCAGATATTAAATATAGCTCATAATACGTCATCAGGAGGTCACTTAGGAATTACAAAAACCTTGTATAGAATCACAAAAGAATTTTATTGGCCAACATTAAAGAAAGATGTGAAGAATCATATTAGGTGTTGCCGAGAATGTCAGCAAGTTGGAAAACCTGGACATTCTATTAAACCTGCACCTCTCCAACCCATACCTGCTGATGGAGAACCTTTTGCAGATTTAATTATAGATTGTGTAGGTCCACTACCTAAGTCAAAGTCTGGAAATCAGTATTTATTTACAATTATGGATAAAGTAACCAGATATCCTGAAGCGATCCCAATGCGTAGTATCAATACTAAAGCTATTCTCAAAGCTTTAACAAAATTCATTTCTTGTTTTGGCATTCCTAAAACTATACAAAGTGATCAAGGTACTAACTTCACTGCCAAAGCATTTAGGGAAGTATTAACTAGGTTAGGGATAATTCACAACTTATCCACTGCCTATCACCCTCAGTCCCAAGGCGCCTTGGAAAGATTCCACCAAACATTAAAAACAATGATGAGAAGTTTTTGCATGCACTTTCCGACAGATTGGGATGAATCTCTACCATTGTTGCTGTTCTCAGTACGAGAGACGGTGCAAGAGTCTACAGGGTATAGTCCGTTTGAGCTGATCTTTGGGCACAATGTACGAGGTCCTCTTCGGGTGCTCAAAGAAGGATGGATGGGAGAAGACGTAAGCTCAGCACTCTACAACCCGTCTTCAAGGTTGCAGGTGGCACGTGAGTTAGCCACGGCTAAGCTAAAGACAGCTCAAAGTAAGATGAAACAGAGGTATGACAGAAGTGCACAATTCCGCTCCTTCCATCCAGGAGACAAGGTGTTGGTGCAGGAACCTATACCTGGCCACACCTTGAAAGCTAGATTTACGGGACCTATGCAGATAGTAAGTAGATTATCTGATTTAAATTATGTGGTAGCTCCCATTGATAAGACCTCAAAAACAAAAACTTACCACATAAATCAAATCAAGGCCTTTCATACACCAGATAAAGTCCCAGTAATGACTCTGTCCTCTACCTCTGAGGACGACTCTGACTCTTTGCACTCTATCTCTGAAATTAATACTAAACTTTCAAATTCTGTCCTCCTCAAGGATCCTAGCCCGTTAATGGATGGATTATCTGAAATACAAGCAACCAATTTAACTGAGCTTCTACAGTCATATCCTAATATTTTTTCGGATGTGCCGAAAAAATGTACGTTAGGTTACCATGATGTAGATGTGGGAAAATCTAAACCAATTAAACTCTCCCCCTACAGAGCTAATCCTGAAAAGCAAAGGTTACTTCAGCAGGAAGTAGACTTCTTGTTAGAACATGGTTTAGTGGAGGAGTCGTCTAGTCCATGGGCTTCACCGTGCATCCTAGTAAAAAAGGCTGATGGAGGGTTTCGTATGTGCACAGACTACCGTAAAGTGAACGAGGTCACAATTACAGATGCTTACCCTCTTCCTCGTCTGGATGACGTAATTGACTTTGTGGGTAAGGCTACTTTTGTGTCCAAATTAGATCTCCTTAAAGGTTACTATCAGGTACCTTTGACAGATAAGGCGAAGGAAATCTCTGCCTTCGTGATTCCAGGAGGTCATTATCAGTATACAGTTACCCCCTTCGGAATGAAAAATTCCCCCTCTTCATTCCAGAAACTCGTCCATCAGGCTATTAAAGGACTTGAAGGCACGGCAGCATACCTAGATGATATTGTTGTGGTGTCTGATACTTGGGATCAACACCTACTTAGACTTAAAGCTCTGTTTGAGACCTTTAAGAATTCCCAATTAACAGTTAATTTGTCTAAATCTTCCTTTGGCCAGGCCACTGTCACTTTTCTAGGCCATGAAGTAGGTAGTGGTAAAGTTGCACCTAAACTTGCTAAAGTTCTTTCGATTAAAGAATATCCAGTTCCTCATGATAGGAAATCTCTTCAACGTTTCCTAGGCATGATAGGATTTTACAGAAGATTCTGTAAGAATTTCTCAGATATTGTAGCCCCTCTTACCTCTCTTACCAGTCATAAAGTTCCCTTTAATTGGACGTCAGATTGTAACACTGCTTTTAATAAAGCAAAAAGATTATTGTGCTCTGCACCCATTCTCTTGTCTCCAGACTTCTCCAAACCTTTTTCATTACAGGTTGATGCTTGTGAGTCTGGGGTTGGGGCGGTACTATTACAAATCGGGAACAAGGAGCTGCAGCCAATCGCATACTTTTCAGCCAAGTTCCAGCCACATCAGAGAGCTTACTCTACCATTGAAAAAGAAGCCCTCGCGCTGGTAATGGCTTTGGAGCATTTCGATGTTTATGTGGGCCAAACATCGCAGGTGGTCACAGTCTACAGTGATCACAACCCGTTAGTCTATCTCCAAGCCATGAAGAATCACAACACAAGGCTTATGCGTTGGACTCTCAGGCTGCAGCCCTACAATATTTTTATTAAATATATTGCCGGCAAAGAAAATGTGTTGGCAGACTCTTTGTCAAGAGTCTAGTTTAATATTTTATTTAGGTTAGGATGTATTTGTGGTAACCCCCCTTTCAAGCTCTTTTTTTTATCCCCTGATGTGGGGGTTTTTTTTAGTGAGGGGATACGGGCTACCGTCCGCTTGTATCTTGGACCTATGTTGGCTTATCTGACTGCTGTCTCACTCTGAGTTTAGGGTTTGGCTTTCAGGCACTAGGAAAGCTGAGCTCTATCTAAGAGTTGGATGGTGGAGAGGATAGGCGGTCCCATTATTTTGTGCCATGGCGGCACGGTTACCACTGGGAGGTGGCAGCCTAATCCTGAGCCTTCTCGGGGGTGGGGGTGTGGCATGCAAAGAGTACGTAACCTTTATTCGGCGCATGGACACACCCTCATTTACAGGCTATCTCCCCCAACCAGCGAACCAGGTTGCTAAGAGTTGATGATGGGGCCCCATCGTTCAACTAGTGACCAGGTTCTAGCCAATAAGAAGGTGGGATTGACAATCGCAGAGGTTATGTGGATACCGCTCTCCTGTCTGCCCTTGTCATTCCCATTCTAGAGCTGGTTGAAGCACGGTCTGCTTTCTTGTGGCTTCTATTTCTGCCTTGCTTACCGTGACGTGCACTATATTTATTACTGTACATAGTGTACATATTGCTGTTCTAAATTTGGTGAAGGATAATATAAGTCTAAACTTTTTCTACTGTGTTTATTTGCTCCCATTACACCTGGGTTAACAGGCCATTTGAAAGCCTAGGTTGTAATAATGGAGGAAAACAAGGATTCGTAGTAATCCTGTTGTGAGTCCTCAGGTCGAGGGAACCTGGTCAGTAGCCAGGCAACATGGAATGAAGCTGAAGATCAAGAAGACTGTTGGAGTGGCAGAAACAACGAAGATCCACAGACTACTGTGGAAGCTTCCAACCCATTTTCGGTGCTACCCGACGAATGTGGGTTGTCTACTGGGAACGTCACAATGAGCACCAAGGAAGCATTAGCAGAGGAGAGTGAGTCGACATTCGTTGAAACCACAATGAAGACCATCGAGACCGTCACTACGAACTCCACCAGTGAAGGTAAGAACATTGTTTTAGTTGGGGACAGTCAGGTCAAATATATGGATAGGGTTTTTTGTCTTAGGGACAGGAGGAGAAGGCAGAGGGTATGTTTTCCTGGGGTTGGAATGGGGGACATTGTTAGCTGTCTGGACAATATCATGAAGGGTAATGGGAGCAATCCTATTATCTTCCTCATTGTGGGAGACAATGATGTTGACAGACGTACGAGTGAGGACCTGATTAGCAGGTATAGGGCAGCAATAGAGATAATTAGGAAGAAGGGTGGGAACCCTGTGATATGTGGCATTTTGCCCAGGAGAGGAGTTGGAAATGAATGGTTGTCTAGGGCAGTTGGTGTCAATTGCTGGCTGGACAAACACTGTAAGGAAAATGCAGTAACATTCATAAACAACTGGGACCTCTTCTATGGCAGAAATGACGTGTATGCCAGGGATAGGGTTTGCTTATCTAGGTTTCGGGTGGGAGCACTGGTCAGTGCAGTGGAGGGAGCTGTTTGGTCTTTAAACTAGAAATAGATAGTGGTTTGGGTTTTTATGGAAAATCAGTGTACATATTCTGAGTGTAGTGATAGTGTGAGTTTTAATTAATTAAGGAAACCAGTTATAGGCAGAATGAGGTAGAGTTATTGGTGAATATTGGAAACCCAGTGGCACTAGATGACAAGGACAGTAACAGGTATAGTGGAGGAACAGAAATCAGCAGGAAGAGGAAAGAGAAGAGAGGTTTTTTTAAACATATTTTATACTAATACACGTAGTACAAGAAATAAGATGGATGAGTTGAGATTAGTTGCAAGTGCAGGTAACATTGATTGTTTTGCCATAACAGAGGCGTGGTTTAAAATGAAGAATCAGGACATGCCTGCTGAATGTCACATTCAGGGTTTTAAATTGTTTCAAATACATACAATGTATATGTATCGGTAAGGGGGGTGGGGTGGCACTCTATGTATGACATCATTTAAACTGTTGCATAAAATCGGGTATAAAGTCTGAAATGATACATACAGAGTCCATCTGGATAGACTTTTCAGAGGTACTAGGGAGGTACTACTATCCTGGCAAATATGTAGTAGATTGGTAGACAGCAACCACCCAGGGAAGTACTATTGTCCAGCCAAATATGTAGTAGGTTGGTAGACAGCATCCACCCAGGGAGGTACTACTGTCCTGCCAAATATGTAGTAGGCTGGTAGACAACATCCACCTAGGGATTTACTACTGTCCTGCCAAACCCCTCAAGGAAGGTTCCTTGATGCTGGTGAGGGGGCTTTTGATCTAGGGAATTGGATCTGTGCTTCAGTTCCCTGAATTGAGTGTAAATGCCTTCCATCCTGCCCCTTCATGTGCTGTATAATCCTACGGGTTTAGCACTCCCCATGATTATGATAATAATGTCCTGCAAAACATGTAGTAGGTTGGTAAAGAGCATCCACCCACGGAGGTACTACTGTCCGGCCAAATATGTAGTAGGTTGGTAGACAGCATCCACCCAGAGAGGTACTACTGTCCTGCCAAATATGTAGTAGGTTGGTAGACAGCATCCACCCAGAGAGGTACTACTGTCCTGCCAAATATATAGTAAGTTGGTAGACAATATCCATCTAGTGAGGTATTACTGTCCTGCCTAATATGTAGTAGATTGGTTGACAGTATCCACCCAGGGAGGTACTACTGTCCTGCCTAATATGCAGTAGGTTGGTAGACAGCATCCACCCAGGGAGATACTACTGTCCTGCATAATGTGTAGTAGGTTGGTAGACAGCATCCACCCAGGGAGGTACTACTGTCCTGCCTAATATGCAGTAGGTTGGTAGACAGCATCCACCCAGGGAGGTACTACTGTCCTGCGTAATGTGTAGTAGGTTGGTAGACAGCATCCACCCAGGGAGGTACTACTGTCCTGTGTAATATGTAGTAGGTTGGTAGACAGCATCCACCCAGGGAGGTACTACTGTCCTGCGTAATATGTAGTAGGTTGGTAGACAGCATCCACCCAGGGAGGTACTACTGTCCTGCCTAATATGTAGTAGGTTGGTAGACAGCATCCACCCAGGGAGGTACTACTGTCCAGCCTAATATGTAGTAGGTTGGTAGACAGCATCCACCCAGGGAGGTACTACTGTCCTGCGTAATATGTAGTAGGTTGGTAGACAGCATCCACCCAGGGAGGTACTACTGTCCTGCCTAATATGTAGTAGGTTGGTAGACAGCATCCACCCAGGGAAGTACTACTGTCCTGCCTAATATGTAGTAGGTTGGTAGACAGCATCCACCCAGGGAGGTACTACCGTCCTGCCTAATATGTAGTAGGTTGGTAGACAGCATCCACCCAGGGAGGTACTACTGTCCTGCGTAATATGTAGTAGGTTGGTAGACAGCATCCACCCAGGGATGTACTACTGTCCTGCCTAATATGTAGTAGGTTGGTAGACAGCATCCACCCAGGGAGGTACTACTGTCCTGCGTAATATGTAGTAGGTTGGTAGACAGCATCCACCCAGGGAGGTACTACTGTCCTGCCAAATATATAGTAAATTGGTAGACAATATCCATCTAGTGAGGTATTACTGTCCTGCCTAATATGTAGTAGGTTGGTAGACAGCATCCACCCAGGGATGTACTACTGTCCTGCCTAATATGTAGTAGGTTGGTAAACAGCATCCACCCAGGGAGGTACTACTGTCCTGCCTAATATGCAGTAGGTTGGTAGACAGCATCCACCCAGGGAGGTACTACTGTCCTGCATAATGTGTAGCAGGTTGGTAGACAGCATCCACCCAGGGAGGTACTACTGTCCTGCGTAATGTGTAGTAGGTTGGTAGACAGCATCCACCCAGGGAAGTACTACTGTCCTGCCTAATAGTAGTAGGTTGGTAGACAGCATCCACCCAGGGAGGTACTACTGTCCTGCGTAATACGTAGTAGGTTGGTAGACAGCATCCACCCAGGGAGGTACTACTGTCCTGCGTAATGTGTAGCAGGTTGGTAGACAGCATCCACCCAGGGAGGTACTACTGTCCTGCGTAATGTGTAGTAGGTTGGTAGACAGCATCCACCCAGGGAGGTACTACTGTCCTGCGTAATATGTAGTAGGTTGGTAGACAGCATCCACCCAGGGAGGTACTACTGTCCTGCGTAATATGTAGTAGGTTGGTAGACAGCATCCACCCAGGGAGGTACTACTGTCCTGCGTAATATGTAGTAGGTTGGTAGACAGCATCCACCCAGGGAGGTACTACTGTCCTGCGTAATATGTAGTAGGTTGGTAGACAGCATCCACCCAGGGAGGTACTACTGTCCTGCGTAATATGTAGTAGGTTGGTAGACAGCATCCACCCAGGGAGGTACTACTGTCCTGCGTAATATGTAGTAGGTTGGTAGACAGCATCCACCCAGGGAGGTACTACTGTCCTGCCTAATATGTAGTAGGTTGGTAGACAGCATCCACCCAGGGAGGTACTACTGTCCTGCGTAATATGTAGTAGGTTGGTAGACAGCATCCACCCAGGGAGGTACTACTGTCCTGCCTAATATGTAGTAGGTTGGTAGACAGCATCCACCCAGGGAGGTACTACTGTCCTGCCTAATATGTAGTAGGTTGGTAGACAGCATCCACCCAGGGAGGTACTACTGTCCTGCCAAATATATAGTAAATTGGTAGACAATATCCATCTAGTGAGGTATTACTGTCCTGCCTAATATGTAGTAGATTGGTTGACAGTATCCACCCAGGGAGGTACTACTGTCCTGCCTAATATGCAGTAGGTTGGTAGACAGCATCCACCCAGGGAGATACTACTGTCCTGCATAATGTGTAGTAGGTTGGTAGACAGCATCCACCCAGGGAGGTACTACTGTCCTGCCTAATATGCAGTAGGTTGGTAGACAGCATCCACCCAGGGAGGTACTACTGTCCTGCCTAATATGTAGTAGGTTGGTAGACAGCATCCACCCAGGGAGGTACTACTGTCCTGCGTAATATGTAGTAGGTTGGTAGACAGCATCCACCCAGGGAGGTACTACTGTCCTGCGTAATATGTAGTAGGTTGGTAGACAGCATCCACCCAGGGAGGTACTACTGTCCTGCGTAATATGTAGTAGGTTGGTAGACAGCATCCACCCAGGGAGGTATTACTGTCCTGCATAATATGTAGTAGGTTGGTAGACAGCATCCACCCAGGGAGGTACTTCTGTCCTGCCTAATATGTAGTAGGTTGGTAGACAGCATCCACCAAGGGAGGTACTACTGTCCTGCCTAATATGTAGTAGGTTGGTAGACAGCATCCACCCAGGGAGGTACTACTGTCCTGCCTAATATGTAGTAGGTTGGTAGACAGCATCCACCCAGGGAGGTACTACTGTCCTGCCTAATATGTAGTAGGTTGGTAGACAGCATCCACCCAGGGAGGTACTACTGTCCTGCGTAATATGCAGTAGGTTGGTAGACAGCATCCACCCAGGGATGTACTACTGTCCTGCCTAATATGTAGTAGGTTGGTAGACAGCATCCACCCAGGGAGGTACTACTGTCCTGCGTAATATGTAGTAGGTTGGTAGACAGCATCCACCCAGGGAGGTACTACTGTCCTGCCTAATATGTAGTAGGTTGGTAGACAGCATCCACCCAGGGAGGTACTACTGTCCTGCCTAATATGCAGTAGGTTGGTAAACAGCATCCACCCAGGGAGGTACTACTGTCCTGCCTAATATGCAGTAGGTTGGTAAACAGCATCCACCCAGGGAGGTACTACTGTCCTGCCTAATATGCAGTAGGTTGGTAGACAGCATCCACCCAGGGAGGTACTACTGTCCTGCGTAATGTGTAGTAGGTTGGTAGACAGCATCCACCCAGGGAAGTACTACTGTCCTGCCTAATAGTAGTAGGTTGGTAGACAGCATCCACCCAGGGAGGTACTACTGTCCTGCGTAATACGTAGTAGGTTGGTAGACAGCATCCACCCAGGGAGGTACTACTGTCCTGCGTAATATGTAGTAGGTTGGTAGACAGCATCCACCCAGGGAGGTACTACTGTCCTGCCTAATATGTAGTAGGTTGGTAGACAGCATCCACCCAGGGAGGTACTACTGTCCTGCGTAATATGTAGTAGGTTGGTAGACGGCATCCACCCAGGGAGGTACTACTGTCCTGCATAATATGTAGTAGGTTGGTAGACAGCATACACCCAGGGAGGTACTACTGTCCTGCGTAATATGTAGTAGGTTGGTAGACAGCATCCACCCAGGGAGGTACTACTGTCCTGCGTAATATGTAGTAGGTTGGTAGACAGCATCCACCCAGGGAGGTACTACTGTCCTGCGTAATATGTAGTAGGTTGGTAGACAGCATCCACCCAGCGAGGTACTACTGTCCTGCGTAATATGTAGTAAGTTGGTAGACAACATCCACCCAGGGAGGTACTACTGTCCTGCCTAATATGTAGTAGGTTGGTAGACAGCATCCACCCAGGGAGGTACTATTGTCCTGCGTAATATGTAGTAGGTTGGTAGACAGCATCCACCCAGGGAGGTACTACTGTCCTGCCTAATATGCAGTAGGTTGGTAGACAGCATCCACCCAGGGAGGTACTACTGTCCTGCCTAATATGTAGTAGGTTGGTAGACAGCATCCACCCAGAGAGGTACTACTGTCCTGCCAAATATATAGTAAGTTGGTAGACAATATCCATCTAGTGAGGTATTACTGTCCTGCCTAATATGTAGTAGATTGGTTGACAGTATCCACCCAGGGAGGTACTACTGTCCTGCCTAATATGCAGTAGGTTGGTAGACAGCATCCACCCAGGGAGATACTACTGTCCTGCATAATGTGTAGTAGGTTGGTAGACAGTATCCACCCAGGGAGGTACTACTGTCCTGCCTAATATGCAGTAGGTTGGTAGACAGCATCCACCCAGGGAGGTGCTACTGTCCTGCCTAATATGCACTAGGTTGGTAGACAGCATCCACCCAGGGAGGTACTACTGTCCTGCGTAATGTGTAGTAGGTTGGTAGACAGCATCCACCCAGGGAGGTACTATTGTCCTGTGTAATATGTAGTAGGTTGGTAGACAGCATCCACCCAGGGAGGTACTACTGTCCTGCATAATATGTAGTAGGTTGGTAGACAGCATCCACCCAGGGAGGTACTACTGTCCTGCCTAATATGTAGTAGGTTGGTAGACAGCATCCACCCAGGGAGGTACTACTGTCCTGCGTAATATGTAGTAGGTTGGTAGACAGCATCCACCCAGGGAGGTACTACTGTCCTGCGTAATATGTAGTAGGTTGGTAGACAGCATCCACCCAGGGAGGTACTACTGTCCTGCCTAATATGTAGTAGGTTGGTAGACAGCATCCACCCAGGGAGGTACTACTGTCCTGCATAATATGTAGTAGGTTGGTAGACAGCATCCACCCAGGGAGGTATTACTGTCCTGCGTAATATGTAGTAGGTTGGTAGACAGCATCCACCCAGGGAGGTACTACTGTCCTGCCTAATATGTAGTAGGTTGGTAGACAGCATCCACCCAGGGAGGTACTACTGTCCTGCCTAATATGTAGTAGGTTGGTAGACAGCATCCACCCAGGGAGGTACTACTGTCCTGCCTAATATGCAGTAGGTTGGTAGACAGCATCCACCCAGGGAGGTACTACTGTCCTGCATAATATGCAGTAGGTTGGTAGACAGCATCCACCCAGGGATGTACTACTGTCCTGCCTAATATGTAGTAGGTTGGTAGACAGCATCCACCCATGGAGGTACTACTGTCCTGCCAAATATATAGTAAATTGGTAGACAATATCCATCTAGTGAGGTATTACTGTCCTGCCTAATATGTAGTAGATTGGTTGACAGTATCCACCCAGAGATGTACTACTGTCCTGCCTAATATGTAGTAGGTTGGTAAACAGCATCCACCCAGGGAGGTACTACTGTCCTGCCTAATATGCAGTAGGTTGGTAGACAGCATCCACCCAGGGAGGTACTACTGTCCTGCGTAATGTGTAGCAGGTTGGTAGACAGCATCCACCCAGGGAGGTACTACTGTCCTGCCTAATATGCAGTAGGTTGGTAGACAGCATCCACCCAGGGAGGTACTACTGTCCTGCCTAATATGCAGTAGGTTGGTAGCATCCACCCAGGGAGGTACTACTGTCCTGCATAATGTGTAGTAGGTTGGTAGACAGCATCCACCCAGGGAAGTACTACTGTCCTGCCTAATAGTAGTAGGTTGGTAGACAGCATCCACCCTACTGTCCTGGTAATATGTATTAGGTTGGTAGACAGCATCCACCCAGGGAGGTACTACTGTCCTGCCTAATATGTAGTAGGTTGGTAGACAGCATCCACCCAGGGAGGTACTACTGTCCTGCGTAATATGTAGTAGGTTGGTAGACAGCATCCACCCAGGGAGGTACTACTGTCCTGCCTAATATGCAGTAGGTTGGTAGACAGCATCCACCCAGGGAGGTACTACTGTCCTGCGTAATATGTAGTAGGTTGGTAGACAGCATCCACCCAGGGAGGTACTACTGTCCTGCATAATATGTAGTAGGTTGGTAGACAGCATACACCCAGGGAGGTACTACTGTCCTGCGTAATATGTAGTAGGTTGGTAGACAGCATCCACCCAGGGAGGTACTACTGTCCTGCGTAATATGTAGTAGGTTGGTAGACAGCATCCACCCAGGGAGGTACTACTGTCCTGCCTAATATGCAGTAGGTTGGTAGACAGCATCCACCCAGGGAGGTACTACTGTCCTGCCTAATATGTAGTAGGTTGGTAGACAGCATCCACCCAGGGAGGTACTACTGTCCTGCCTAATATGTAGTAGGTTGGTAGACAGCATCCACCCAGGGAGGTACTACTGTCCTGCCTAATATGCAGTAGGTTGGTAGACAGCATCCACCCAGGGAGGTACTACTGTCCTGCGTAATATGTAGTAGGTTGGTAGACAACATCCACCCAGGGAGGTACTACTGTCCTGCCTAATATGCAGTAGGTTGGTAGACAGCATCCACCCAGGGAGGTACTACTATCCTGCCTAATATGCAGTAGGTTGGCCTCTTCAAGGGGGGCTCCTTGGAGTGGTGAAGAGGCTCTTGGTCTGAGGAATTAGACCTATCGGTCTTCTTCCTCAGACCGAACCTAATTACCCCCCAATCTCCCCTCCCCTATCCCATCCTCCCCATCCTCCCCTTTTTCCTTTCCTCCTCCCCCTCCCCACCCCTCCCTTTTGCCCTTCGTCTTTTTGTCCTTTGGGATTTCTCCCACAGGCGCGCTAGTTCCTAGGCAGAGGAAAGGATACCGGGTCCATCCCATTCCGTTGAGGTTCTTAGCGGTGGCGTAGTTTGCCGTGGAATCTGGATCGCCTGGGGATGTCCCGATCCCTCTCCGGTATCCCGGAGTAGCTTTGGGTGTCTTTCGGGCGACGAGTGTATCTCTGGAAGCCACCTTTCGGATTCCGGGGGTGGTGGCCGAAGGAGGTATGCTTTGTGGCGGATATCCGGCCGCCCTCTCTTTTGTCCACCGAGGTAGCTCGGCAGATGTGAGGTTGCTATCCCGGATTGTTAGTTTACTAGCATGATGGGTAGGGTATGGCACGGGTTCCATGCTGCATCTGCGCTACTTGCGGTGCTGAGGTCCTCTTGGGCGCGGAGGGAGATTTCTGGCCCTTTCATTCCTCCTAGGACCTATCCCTCCCCGGTCCCCCCTTTTTTTCTTTTTTTTATTTTTATTTTCTTTTCTTCTTTCTTTTTTTTTCTTAAAAACAAAAAGAAAGAAGTAACCTAACCATGGCAGCCCTAGTCCATGAACCTGGTACCCCCGGGCCCCTTCTTGATACCGCACCCCGTTCTGACCCCGCCTCGTCTTTGGACCACTCTTCAGACATTCCTCATGCCTCTGTACCTATTGCCAGTGCTGCTTCCTCACCTGCTTCAGGTACTGAGGCCTCGACTGACTCCTTCGATTTATCGGACCTTCGCTCTCCTCTGACTATGCTTCCGGCCTCTCCCTCTACGGTGCGGCAATTTTCAAATCGCCGACCCGTTCCACGTCGGACCAACTCTGGTCCCACGCCTAAACGCCAACGACAATTACCTGCTGATGATACTTCTCCACCTTCTCGTTCTTCTCAGAAACGATCGACACGTCCTTCACTACCTTTCCACGCTCAGTTTCAGACTGAACAGTGGACTAAATTCTTCACTTTACGACCAACTTCCTCTACTGCCTATCTTTCTGACCATAGTATTGGCAAGGCACTCCTACGCCATGTTGGTAAAGATATTTCTTTTCATGCTCTTAAGAGCGGTACGCGCATCATTACCGTACAGAATGCTACCCAGGCTCATGAGCTCTCTCGTCTTTCCCATATCGATACTGTTCCTGTCACTCTTGAAAAACATCATTCCCTCAATTCTTGTAGTGGTACCGTCATTCTGCCCCATACCATAGTTCAACGAAATTTCCAGACATGTGGCACTGACATTCTAGAACAGCTGGAACTCCAAGATCTCCCAATCCTCAAGGTAGACACTTACGTTCTTCCTGCCCGTGGGCGGAGACGATACCCTAGCAATGTGGCTCGTTTAACTTTTGACAGCCGAGAACTCCCATCCTCAGTTTATATAGCAGGACATCGGTTACAAGTTCGAAAGGTGATCCCTACACCACAACAGTGTAGAAATTGCTGGCGATTTGGCCATCCAGCGAAATATTGCAGATCTATCGCCGAATGCCCAGTCTGTGGTGCCGATGACCATTCTAATACGTCTTGCAATCGATCTCCCTCTTGCCTTAACTGTCATGAGGCTCACCCTTCGTACTCTCGCCATTGTCAGGTCTATTTAAACGAGCGGGAAATCCGTTACCTCAAAGAGACAGAAGGTCTCCCTTATGCCATGGCAGTTTCTCATCTCCGCCTCCAAGGGAGACTCCCACGTGTTTCTTATTCCCGTGTTTCAAAACGTCCCCCCACTTCTGGTATCCCATCTTCTACACCCACCTCTGTGGTTACCTCTCCCATAATCACTCCTGTATCTAATCCTTTTGCTGTCCTCGGCTCAGACGTCCCTACTTCAACGCCTCAGTCTAATCTCGCTTCTTCGAGTTCTCTCTCACAAGCCTCAGTATCGACGAGACCTCGTACGACACCTCCTCCCAATCGTCCCTCTACTTCTCAAAAGTCAAAAAAAGGTCCGGTAACACCTCCTACCCATCTTCCACCTCCTCATTTTACCCTCCCTGTCTCTGTCCCTAGTTCTTCCCCTCTCACTGGCTCAGTTACAAGTGCAGAGGTTCACCCTCCTCCTCGTAATGTACCTTCCTCCCCTGTTCCCTCCCAAGTTTCTTCCTCTTCTGCCACCTCCCAGGTTCCTGCCTCCTCTGTCCCCTGCCACGCTTCTCCAGTTCCCTCCACCCTTTCGCCCCCCCCTACCTTGGTACAGTCCAATACAGTTCCAATCTTTACTCATCCTCCCCCTACCATTCCCAATATTCTCTCCCATACGACATCTCTGAATTCCGAAACACTTGAAGCAATCTCTGAATATATTGCAGAGACCAAACCATCAATGGACACTGATCCACCTTCCGCTCTTTCTCTCTCCTCTGCTCCATCTGCGCAACTCCTTTCTTCACAGCGCACCGTTCCTTCGCTGCTTGAACATTTTCCACTGCCTCCGCATGTGGACTTTTCTAACCCTTCTAGTCCGTAGGAACCCTTACCTGCGGATTTCAAGTATCTTTATCATTGCCAATTATGGCCTATTTACAGTGGAATATACGCGGCCTCAGGGGTAATCGGGGTGAGCTTCAGATGTTACTCTCCCAGTTTGCCCCTGTTGGTGTTTGCTTACAGGAACCAAAATTACACTCTGCTGTTATTTCTCACATCTCAGGCTATAATTTATTGTATTCTTCAGATCCTTTTCCTGATGGGACCTTTAATGAAAGTGCCCTTCTTCTCCGCACTGATATTCCGTACCATCAGCTATTTGTTCATACTTCGCTGCATTACACAGCAGCCCGTATCCACTTACATAGGTGGTATACGCTCTGTTCTTTATATCTCTCTCCTTCTCGGGCATTATCTATTCCGGATTTTGCCTTCCTTGTTTCGTCATTACCGCCACCGATTCTGTTACTTGGTGATTTTAATGCCCACCATTTCCTCTGGGGGGGGTCTCACTGTGATTCCCGTGGAATTCAGTTAGAGGCTTTTCTTGCCACCCACCCCCTCCATGTTTTAAATACAGGTACTCACACCCATTTTGATCCTCGGACTCATACTCTCTCTTGCATCGATCTCTCAATCTGCTCTTCCTCCGCCGCATTAGACTTCACTTGGTCTGTTCTCCCGGACTTACATGACAGTGATCATTTCCCAATCATTCTTACTTCCCCTTCATATTCGCCACCTCTTCGCACCCCACGCTGGCAATTTAATCGGGCAAATTGGAACCTTTACTCACACCAAACTGTTTTTAAAGAGGTTCCTTCTTCATCCTCCATCGATGAGCTTTTACACCTCTTCTCGTCCTCCGTTTTCACCGCAGCTTCTCATTCTATACCCCAAACTTCGGGCAGGCATTCTCAGAAATGCGTGCCTTGGTGGTCTCCTGCTTGTGCTCGTGCAGTACGTTTGAAACGCACTGCATGGGGCAGGTACCGGTACAATAGAACCACAGAGCGACTCCTTGATTTTAAACAGAAGCATGCGATCGCTCGCCGTGTCATCCGTGATGCTAAACGCACATGCTGGTGAGATTATGTCTCCACCATCACCTCTGCTTCCTCTATGAGTGCAGTCTGGAAAAAAGTACGAAAACTGAGTGGTAAATATTCTCCTGACCCGGCTCCTGTTCTGCGGGTTGTCGGTGTTGATATAGCAAACCCACTAGATGTTGCCAATGAAATTGGCAATCATCTGGTCCGTATTTCTCAGGGACTCCATCTATGCCCCTCATTTCTTTCCTCAAAGTCTGCCAGAGAGTTAGCACCCTTGGACTTTTCTTCTCTCAGAGAAGAACAGTATAATGTGCCTTTTACACTTCAAGAACTGGAGGCAACACTCTCAGCTTGTCGATCATCGGCAGCTGGGCCCGACGACATTCATATTCGTATGCTACAACATTTACATCAGTCAGCCCTTGCAGTCCTATTACGCCTTTACAATCTTATTTGGTCACAAGGAGTTCTTCCACAGCTGTGGAAATCCGCCATTGTTCTCCCTTTCCGCAAACCAGGCACTACGGGACATGAAACCTCCCACTATCGTCCCATTGCTCTTACCAGTGCAGTTTGCAAAGTAATGGAACGTCTAGTAAATAGACGTTTAGTGTGGTATTTAGAGACACACAACAGTCTCTCCACTCGTCAATATGGCTTTCGTAAGGGACGTTCTACCATAGACCCCTTACTGCGCTTGGATACGTATGTTCGTAATGCCTTTGCGAATAACCACTCAGTTATTGCCATATTTTTTGACCTTGAGAAGGCATATGACACAACTTGGAGGTATAATATTTTAGCCCAAGCCCACTCCTTAGGCCTTCGAGGCAATCTACCATCCTTCCTTAAGAACTTTTTAACTGACAGGCATTTTCGTGTTCGGGTTAATAATGTGCTCTCCCCGGACTTTATCCAAGCTGAAGGTGTCCCCCAGGGATGTGTTCTGAGCACAACACTTTTTCTCCTTGCTATTAATGATTTGGCCTCTAGTCTTCCATCAAATATTTGGTCATCACTCTATGTTGATGACTTCGCTATTGCCTGTGCAGGCGCTGACTGTCACCTCCTTACAGTTTCTCTCCAACATGCAGTCGACCGTGTTTCCAATTGGGCCACCACACATGGGTTTAAATTTTCCAGCACTAAAACCCACCAAATCACTTTCACTAGACGCTCTGTCATCTCCGATCATCCTTTGTACCTCTATGGCTCCCGTATCCCTGAACGTGATACAGTCAAGTTTCTGGGCCTCCTCTTTGATCGTAGGTTATCCTGGAAACCTCACATTACCTCTCTGAAGGCAACTTGTCACAGCCGGCTGAACCTTCTTAAAACCCTTGCTCATCTTTCGTGGGAGCTGATCGTCGAACCCTCCTTCACCTACATTCCACCCTTATTTTATCGAAACTTGATTATGGTGACCAGATCTATTCAGCGGCATCTCCTGCTACTCTCTCTAGCCTTAACCCCATTCATCACCAAGGATTACGTTTATGCCTTGGTGCTTTTCGCTCTTCCCCTGTCGAAAGCCTCTATGCAGAAGCGAACGTTCCATCCTTATCTGATCGCCGTGATGCCCATTGCCTGCGCTACTATGTACGCTCTCATGATCTCCGCAATCCTTCCATTTATAGAATGGTCACTGATATTAGTAGACATTCTTTATTTGTTCGCCGCCCCTGCTTACTCCGTCCCTTCTCTCTTCGCCTTCATTCGCTCTTGTCTTCTCTTCAACTACCACCTTTCTATGTACATGTAGCATCTCACTTTTCCCTACCCCCCTGGGAAGTTCCAGCTGTTCGAGTCTGTTCTTTCTCCCTCCCTTGCTCGAAAGCCCAACTGTCTACGGTCGCTTCCCGCTCTCTTTTTCTTGACCACTTTCACTCTCATTCTCATGCCATTGCTGTGTACACAGATGGCTCTAAGTCTTCTGACGGCGTAGGATTCGCAGCAGTGTTTCCGGACAGCGTCGTACAAGGGCATTTACTATCTTCGGCTAGTATTTTTACTGCTGAATTATATGCCATCCTTACAGCACTTATCCGTATTGCATCTATGCCTGTATCATCATTTGTGGTTGTCTCAGACTCCCTTAGTGCTTTACAGGCTATACAAAAATTTGATACACCTCACCCCTTAGTCCTCCGTATCCAACTTTGGCTACGCCGCATCTTTACCAAGCATAAAGATATTGTTTTTTGTTGGGTCCCTGGTCATGTTGACGTACAGGGCAATGAACAGGCAGACACTGCTGCGCGGTCAGCAGTACATGACCTACCAGTTTCTTATAGAGGTATTCCATGTACGGACTATTTTGCTGTAATATCTTCCCACCTTCACACCCGTTGGCAACAACGTTGGTCTACTATGCTCGGCAACAAACTTCAGTCTATTAAACCGAGTATAGGTTACTGGCCGTCTTCTTATCACCAGTGTCGAGGTTGGGAGACTACTCTCTCCCGTCTTCGCATTGGCCATACTCGTCTTACTCATGGATATCTCATGGAGAGGCGTCTTGCTCCTCTCTGTGAGAATTGCCAAGCTCCATTATCAGTCAGCCACATTCTGTTGGACTGCCCACTTTATCAACGAGCACGCAGAATTTACCTCTGTCGTCGTCTTCGCCCCGCTGCTCTCTCTTTACCTTCCCTTCTCGCTGATGGACCCACCTTTCATCCGGACTCTCTCATTGACTTTTTGACAACGACTGACTTACTTCACAAATTCTGATACTTTCAGCCCTTTCTACTTCAATCTCTTGCTACCCTCTACCCCCATACTATCCCCTGCCCCGCTGTTTTCTGTAACCTGCTGATCATCCCCCCTCCCTTCTGCCATCCAATTCCCTTGCTTCCTTCCCTACCCTGCAGCGCTGTATAGCCCTTGTGGCTTAGCGCTTCTTTTTTTATTATAATAATAATAATGCAGTAGGTTGGTAGACAGCATCCACCCAGGGAGGTACTACTGTCCTGCGTAATATGTAGTAGGTTGGTAGACAGCATCCACCCAGGGAGGTACTACTGTCCTGCCTAATATGCAGTAGGTTGTGATGAATGGTTTTGAAAACCGACAAGTTGAAGAATTGAGACACTTATGCAACACATGGGAATCTTTATTGAAGAAACGTTTCGCCACACAGTGGCTTCATCAGTCCATTACAAAGTAGAAGTGGGTAAGGAGAGTAGAAATTTGAGGTAATCAGTCCCTCAACCTGGAAACGATGTGTTCAGTCCATCACTCTTGTAGGAAGTGCAGCATAGGGCCAGAGATGTGGCTTATATACTGCGGTGAGATGAGTTGAAGCAGGAGGAGGCGGGATCACAGTGGGACCTGCCACTAGTGTAAGTAGGTCGTCGTCCAAAGGTTGGGCCTTTGGTTCAGGGACTGATTACCTCAAACTTCTACTCTCCTTACCCACTTCTACTTTGTAATGGACTGATGAAGCCACTGTGTGGCGAAACGTTTCTTCAATAAAGATTCCCATGTGTTGCATAAGCATGCAGTAGGTTGGTAGACAGCATCCACCCAGGGAGGTACTACTGTCCTGCCTAATATGTAGTAGATTGGTTGACAGTATCCACCCAGGGAGGTACTACTGTCCTGCCTAATATGCAGTAGGTTGGTAGACAGCATCCACCCAGGGAGGTACTACTGTCCTGCGTAATATGTAGTAGGTTGGTAGACAGCATCCACCCAGGGAGGTACTACTGTCCTGCCTAATATGCAGTAGGTTGGTAGACAGCATCCACCCAGGGAGGTACTACTGTCCTGCCTAATATGTAGTAGGTTGGTAGACAGCATCCACCCAGTTAGGTACTACTGTCCTGCGTAATATGTAGTAGGCTGGTAGACAGCATCCACCCAGGGAGGTACTACTGTCCTGCCTAATATGCAGTAGGTTGGTAGACAGCATCCACCCAGGGAGGTACTACTGTCCTGCATAATATGTAGTAGGTTGGTAGACAGCATCCACCCAGGGAGGTACTACTGTCCTGCGTAATATGTAGTAGGTTGGTAGACAGCATCCACCCAGGGAAGTACTACTGTCCTGCCTAATATGCAGTAGGTTGGTAGACAGCATCCACCCAGGGAGGTACTACTGTCCTGCGTAATATGTAGTAGGTTGGTAGACAACATCCACCCAGGGAGGTACTACTGTCCTGCCTAATATGTAGTAGGTTGGTAGACAGCATCCACCCAGGGAGGTACTACTGTCCTGCGTAATATGTAGTAGGTTGGTAGACAGCATCCACCCAGGGAGGTACTACTGTCCTGCCTAATATGCAGTAGGTTGGTAGACAGCATCCACCCAGGGAGGTACTACTGCCCTGCCTAATATGTAGTAGGTTGGTAGACAGCATCCACCCAGGGAGGTACTACTGTCCTGCGTAATATGTAGTAGGTTGGTAGACAGCATCCACCCAGGGAGGTACTACTGTCCTGCATAATATGTAGTAGGTTGGTAGACAGCATCCACCCAGGGAGGTACTACTGTCCTGCCTAATATGTAGTAGGTTGGTAGACAGCATCCACCCAGGGAGGTACTACTGTCCTGCCTAATATGCAGTAGGTTGGTAGACAGCATCCACCCAGGGAGGTACTACTGTCCTGCGTAATATGTAGTAGGTTGGTAGACAGCATCCACCCAGGGAGGTACTACTGTCCTGCCTAATATGCAGTAGGTTGGTAGACAGCATCCACCCAGGGAGGTACTACTGTCCTGCCTAATATGCAGTAGGTTGGTAGACAGCATCCACCCAGGGAGGTACTACTGTCCTGCCTAATATGTAGTAGGTTGGTAGACAGCATCCACCCAGGGAGGTACTACCGTCCTGCCTAATATGCAGTAGGTTGGTAGACAGCATCCACCCAGGGAGGTACTACTGTCCTGTGTAATATGTAGTAGGTTGGTAGACAGCATCCACCCAGGGAGGTACTACTGTCCTGTGTAATATGTAGTAGGTTGGTAGACAGCATCCACCCAGGGAGGTACTACTGTCCTGTGTAATATGTAGTAGGTTGGTAGACAGCATCCACCCAGGGAGGTACTACTGTCCTGCGTAATATGTAGTAGGTTGGTAGACAGCATCCACCCAGGGAGGTACTACTGTCCTGCCTAATATGCAGTAGGTTGGTAGACAGCATCCACCCAGGGAGGTACTACTGTCCTGCCTAATATGTAGTAGGTTGGTAGACAGCATCCACCCAGGGAGGTACTACTGTCCTGCGTAATATGTAGTAGGTTGGTAGACAACATCCACCCAGGGAGGTACTACTGTCCTGCCTAATATGCAGTAGGTTGGTAGACAGCATCCACCCAGTTAGGTACTACTGTCCTGTACTGTCAATTTTTATTTTCTATATTTTTTTCTTTTATCCCAACACCACATAATTAACTTTCACATTTTTTTAGCTACAGTGTGTGTTTATAATTCAAACAATTGTTGTTATATTTGTGTAGAAACACGTAGATCATAACTTTATTTTAACCTTCAGCTACATAATTCACCTTTAAGACATCCATTTTGCTGTTAAATTATTTCCTTTCAAGTTGATCATCTCTTTGTAATTGCTTCCTTTCAGCTATTTTTTTTTCAATCCTTGACTTTCATGTTGACCTACTTCGCCTTCCCTCCCTTTCTTCTTCCTCTTTGAACCTCGCATTCTGACCTACTCACGGAAGGTTCTGACCTACTCATGGAAGGTTCTGACCTACTCATGGAAGGTTCTGACCTACTCATGGAAGATTCTGTCCTACTCATGGAAGGTTCTGACCTACTCATGGAAGATTCTGTCCTACTCATGGAAGGTTCTGACCTCATGGAAGGTTCTGATCTACTCATGGAAGGCTCTGACCTACTCATGGAAGGTTCTGACCTACTCATGGTAGGCTCTGACCTACTCATGGAAGGTTCTGTCCTACTTATGGTAGGCTCTGACCTACTCATGGAAGGTTCTGACCTACTCATGGAAGATTCTGTCCTACTCATGGAAGGTTCTGACCTACTCATGGATGATTCTGTCCTACTCATGGAAGGTTCTGACCTCATGGAAGGTTCTGACCTACTCATGGAAGGCTCTGACCTACTCATGGAAGGTTCTGACCTACTCATGGTAGGCTCTGACCTACTCATGGAAGGTTCTGTCCTACTTATGGTAGGCTCTGACCTACTCATGGAAAGTTCTGACCTACTCATGGAAGGTTTTGACCTACTCATGGAAGGCTCTGACCTACTCATGGAAGGTTCTGACCTCATGGAAGGTTCTGACCTACTCGTGGAAGGTTCTGACCTACTTATAGAAGGTTCTGACCTACTCATGGAAGGTTCTGACCTACTCATGGTAGGCTCTGACCTACTCATGGAAGGTTCTGACCTACTCATGGAAGGTTCTGACCTACTCATGGAAGGTTCTGACCTACTCATGGAAGGTTCTGACCTACTCATGGAAGGTTCTGACCTACTCATGGAAGGTTCCCTTCGGTATTTTTGCCTCTCTTCCAGCTTCATTGTTCATCTTTCATTTTTTCTCTCCCAGTTGCCGTATATAATCTCCTTTTCATTTCCTGTCTACTGACATTATTTTTACCCCTTTTCAGTTTCACCCGACTTGCTAGTCTATCCTTCTGATCTTCCCCTTTTCAATCTGTCTCTTCTCCCTCTTGCATCCCAAACAGCATATCAACTCTTCTTTCTTCTTTTACTCTCCTTTCATCAGCCTTTTTTTTTTTCTTTATGCTTCTGTCTTTATTTTTCTAAACTGGCCCAGTGACTAACGCGACGGTCTGGAGTTTTGAGACTCTCTGACCGCGGGTTCAAACCCCACCCGTGGTATGGTTTGTTTTCAGTGATCTTCCCAACGTATCACAACACTTGAAGCCAGTTCTCTTTGCTGACGACATGACTTGTGTCATCTCCCACCCAAATCTTGCCTCACTCAACACCGTAGTTAACGAAGAGCTGAAAATATCAACCTGGATGACTGCCAATAAGCTTACACTTAACACTGACAAAACCTTCTATATTCTGTTTCGTAACAGAGCAGGTGTTGCACAACTCGACATAAAGATCGACAGTACTCTTGTTGCTAAGCATAATGAGGGCAAATTCCTGGGCCTACACCTTGACAGCACCCATATCCAACATAACAAAAAAGTATCCAAAACTGTAGGGATCTTCTTTAAGATACGTTACTACGTACCACAATCAGCCCTACTTACACTATACTATTCTCTCATCTGTCTCTGCCTCACATATGCCATTTGTGCTTGGGAATCAACAGCAATTACCCACCTAAAGTCAATAATAACCCAAGAAAAAGCCACAGTAAGAATTATCACACAATCCAATGCTAGGCAACACACACTCCCACTCTTCAAAGACTTACTGTTCAGATATCCACACTTACTACTCTGCAGTCTACATTTGCAAAACCGTAAATTCCAATATTAACCCTGAACTAAAACACTTTCTTCATAGTTGTGACAGGACCCATAGGCAAAATACCAGACACAAACATCTCTGACATTCCTCGTGTCCGGCTAAATCTATACAAAAGTTCAATGTACATAAAAGGGCCTAAAATCTGGAACTCTCTGCCTGAAAACTCTAGAACTGCCGACACAACCACCATTTTCAAAAGCACCGTTAAAAAAACATCTTATCTCCCTAACACACCCCACCGGTAGCTAACACACCCCACCGGTAGCTAACACACCCCACCGGTAGCTAACACACCCCACCGGTAGCTAACACACCCCACCAGTAGCTAACACACCCCACCGGTAGCTAACACACCCCACCGGTAGCTAACACACCCCACCGGTAGCTAACACACCCCACCGGTAGCTAACACACCCCACCGGTAGCTAACACACCCCACCGGTAGCTAACACACCCCACCGGTAGCTAACACACCCCACCGGTAGCTAACACACACCACCGGTAGCTAACACACACCACCGGTAGCTAACACACCCCACGGGTACCTAACACACACCACCGGTAGCTAACACACCCCACCGGTAGCTAACACACCCCACCGGTAGCTAACACACCCCACTGGTAGCTAACACACCCCACCGGTACCTAACACACCCCACCGGTAGCTAACACACCCCACCGGTAGCTAACACACACCACTGGTAGCTAACACACCCCACCGGTAGCTAACACACCCCACCGGTAGCTAACACACTCCACCGGTAGCTAACACACCCCACCGGTAGCTAACACACCCCACCGGTAGCTAACACACCCCACCGGTAGCTAACACACCCCACTGGCAGCTAACACACCCCACCGGTACCTAACACACCCCACCGGTAGCTAACACACCCCACCGGTAGCTAACACACACCACTGGTAGCTAACACACCCCACCGGTAGCTAACACACACCACCGGTAGCTAACACACCCCACCGGTAGCTAACACACACCACCGGTAGCTAACACACCCCACCGGTAGCTAACACACCCCACCGGTAGCTAACACACCCCACCGGTAGCTAACACACACCACTGGTAGCTAACACACCCCACCGGTAGCTAACACACACCACTGGTAGCTAACACACCCCACCGGTAGCTAACACACCCCACCGGCAGCTAACACACCCCACCGGTAGCTAACACACACCACTAGTAGCTAACACACCCCACCGGTATGTAACACACCCCACTGGCAGCTAACACACCCCACCGGTATGTAACACACCCCACTGGCAGCTAACACACCCCACCGGTAGCTAACACACACCACCGGTAGCTGACACACACCACTGGTAGCTAACACACCCTAGCGGTAGCGAACACACCCCACTGGTAGCTAACACACCACCGGTAGCTAACACACCCCACTGGTAGCTAACAGACCCCACCGGTACCTAACACACCCCACTGGTAGCTAACACACCCCACCGGTAGCTAACACACACCACTGGTAGCTAACACACACCACCGGTAGCTAACACACCCCACCGGTAGCTAACACACACCACTGGTAGCTAACACACACCACCGGTATGTAACACACCCCACTGGCAGCTAACACACCCCACCGGTAGCTAACACACACCACCGGTAGCTGACACACACCACTGGTAGCTAACACACCCTATCGGTACCTAACACACCCCACTGGTAGCTAACACACCACCGGTAGCTAACACACCCCACTGGTAGCTAACATACCCCACCGGTACCTAACACACCCCACTGGTAGCTAACACACCCCACCGGTACCTAACACACCCCACTGGTAGCTAACACACCCCACTGGTACCTAACACACCCCACTGGTACCTAACACACCCCACTGGTAGCTAACACACCCCACTGGTACCTAACACACCCCACTGGTAGCTAACACCCCACCGGTACCAAACACACCCCACCGGTAGCTAACACACCTCACTGGTACCTAACACACCCCACCGGTAGCTAACACATCCCACTGATAGTTAACACACCCCACTGGTACCTAACACACCCCACTGGTAGCTAACACACACCGCTGGTAGCTAACACACCCCACCGATAGCTAACACACCCCACTGGTAGCTAACATACACCACTGGTAGCTAACACACACCACCGGTAACTAACACACCCCACTGGTAGCTAACACACACCACTGGTAGCTAACACACCCCACTGGTAGCTAACACACCCCACTGGTAGCTAACACACACCACTGGTAGCTAACACACACACCACCGGTACCTAACACACCCCACTGATAGCTAACACACCACCGGTAGCTAACACACACCACCGGTACCTAACACACCCCACTGGTAGCTAACACACACCACCGGAACCTAACACACCCCACTGGTAGCTAACACACCCCACTGGTACCTAACACACTCCACTGGTAGCTAACACACCCCACCGGTAGCTAACACACCCCACTGGTACCTAACACACACCACCGGTAGCTAACACACACCACCGGTACCTAACACACCCCACTGGTACCTAACACACACCACCGGTACCTAACACACCCTACTGGTACCTAACACATACCACCGGTACCTAACACACCCCACTGGTAGCTAACACACCCCACTGGTACCTAACACACACCACCGGTAGCTAATACACCCCACTGGTAGCTAACACACACCACTGGTACCTAACACACCACCGGTACCTAACACACACCACCGGTAGCTAACACACCCCACTGGTAGTTAACACACCCCACTGGTAGCTAACACACCCAACTGGTAGCTAACACACACCACCGGTACCTAACACACCCCACTGGTAGCTAACACACCCCACCGATAGCTAACACACCCCACTGGTAGCTAACATACACCACTGGTAGCTAACACACACCACCGGTAACTAACACACCCCACTGGTAGCTAACACACACCACTGGTAGCTAACACACCCCACTGGTAGCTAACACACCCCACTGGTAGCTAACACACACCACTGGTAGCTAACACACACACCACCGGTACCTAACACACCCCACTGATAGCTAACACACCACCGGTAGCTAACACACACCACCGGTACCTAACACACCCCACTGGTAGCTAACACACACCACCGGAACCTAACACACCCCACAGCTAGCTAACACACCCCACTGGTACCTACCACACTCCACTGGTAGCTAACACACCCCACCGGTAGCTAACACACCCCACTGGTACCTAACACACACCACCGGTAGCTAACACACACCACCAGTACCTAACACACCCC
Source organism: Cherax quadricarinatus (assembly GCF_038502225.1). Classification (NCBI taxonomy): domain Eukaryota; kingdom Metazoa; phylum Arthropoda; class Malacostraca; order Decapoda; family Parastacidae; genus Cherax; species Cherax quadricarinatus. The sequence goes on along the minus strand of NC_091294.1, from coordinate 57,520,848 downwards.
ACTGGTACCTAACACACACCACCGGTACCTAACACACCCTACTGGTACCTAACACATACCACCGGTACCTAACACACCCCACTGGTAGCTAACACACCCCACTGGTACCTAACACACACCACCGGTAGCTAATACACCCCACTGGTAGCTAACACACACCACTGGTGCCTAACACACACCACCGGTACCTAACACACACCACCGGTAGCTAACACACCCCACTGGTAGTTAACACACCCCACTGGTAGCTAACACACCCAACTGGTAGCTAACACACACCACCGGTACCTAACACACCCCACTGGTAGCTAACACACCTCACCGGTATCTAACACACCCCACTGGTAGCTAACACACCCCACTGGTACCTAATACACCCCACTGGCAGCTAACACACCCCACCGGTACCTAACACACCCCACTGGTAGCTAACACACCCCACCGGTACCTAACACACCCCACTGGTAGCTAACACACACCACCGGTAGCTAACACACCCCACTGGTAGCTAACACACCCCACTGGTAGCTAACACACCACTGGTAGCTAACACACCACTGGTAGCTAACACACCACTAGTATCTAACAGACACCACTGGTAGCTAACATACACCACTGGTAGCTAAAACACCACTGGTAGCTAACACACCACTGGTAGCTAACACACACCACTGGTAGCTAACACACCCCACTGGTAGCTAACACACCCCACTGGTAGCTAACACTCCCCACTGGTAGCTAACACACCCCACTGGTAGCTAACACACCACTGGTAGCTAACACACCACTGGTAGCTAACACCCCACTGGTAGCTAACACACACCACTGTTAGCTAACACACCACTGGTAGCTAACACACCACTGATAGCTAACGCACACCACTAGTAGCTAACACACACCACTGGTAGCTAACACACCACTGGTAGCTAACACACACCACTGGTAGCTAACACACCCCACTGGTAGCTAACACACCCCACTGGTAGCTAACACCCCACTGGTAGCTAACACACCACTGGTAGCTAACACACCACTGGTAGCTAACAGACACCACTGGTAGCTAACAGACACAACTGGTAGCTAACATACACCACTGGTAGCTAACACACCACTGGTAGCTAACACACCAATGGTAGCTAACACACACCACTGGTCGCTAACACACCACTGGTAGCTAACACACCTCACTGGTAGCTAACACACCCCACTGGTAGCTAACACCCCACTGGTAGCTAACACACCCCACTGGTAGCTAACACACCACTGGTAGCTAACACACCACTGGTAGCTAACACACCCCACTGGTAGCTAACACACCACTGGTAGCTAACACACCACTGGTAGCTAACATTCCACTGGTAGCTAACACACACCACTGGTAGCTAACGCACACCACTAGTAGCTAACACACACCACTGGTAGCTAACACACCACTGGTAGCTAACACACACCACTGGTAGCTAACACACCCCACTGGTAGCTAACACATACTACTGGTAGCTAACACACCCCACCGGTACCTAACACACCTCACTGGTAGCTAACACACACCACTGGTAGCTAACACACCCCACTGGTACCTAACACACTCCACTGGTAGCTAACACACCCCACCGGTAGCTAACACACCCCACTGGTATCTAACACACACCACCGGTAGCTAACACACACCACCGGTACCTAACACACCCCACTGGTAGCTAACACACACCACTGGTACCTAACACACACCACCGGTACCTAACACACCCTACTGGTACCTAACACATACCACCGGTACCTAACACAACCCACTGGTAGCTAACACACCCCACTGGTAGCTAACACACCCCACTGGTAGCTAACACACCACTGGTAGCTAACACACACCACTGGTAGCTAACACACCCCACTGGTAGCTAACACATACTACTGGTAGCTAACACACCCCACCGGTACCTAACACACCTCACTGGTAGCTAACACACACCACTGGTAGCTAACACACCCCACTGGTACCTAACACACTCCACTGGTATCTAACACACACCACCGGTAGCTAACACACACCACCGGTACCTAACACACCCCACTGGTAGCTAACACACACCACTGGTACCTAACACACACCACCGGTACCTAACACACCCTACTGGTACCTAACACATACCACCGGTACCTAACACAACCCACTGGTAGCTAACACACCCCACTGGTAGCTAACACACCCCACTGGTAGCTAACACACACCACTGGTACCTAACACACACCACTGGTACCTAACACACACCACCGGTACCTAGCACACACCACCCATAGCTAACACACCCCATTGGTAGTTAACACACCCCACTGGTAGCTAACACACCCAACTGGTAGCTAACACACACCACCGGTACCTAACACACCCCACTGGTAGCTAACACACCTCACCGGTATCTAACACACCCCACTGGTAGTTAACACACCCCACTGGTACCTAACACACCCCACTGGCAGCTAACACACCCCACCGGTACCTAACACACCCCACTGGTAGCTAACACACACCACCGGTACCTAACACACCCCACTGGTAGCTAACACACCCCACCGGTACCTAACACACCCCACTGGTACCTAACACACACCACCGGTACCTAACACGCCCTACTGGACTGCTTGCAGAGGCAAAGGCAATGTTCGCGGCTTTCACTGAGACCCACATAAAGGATCACTTGGACAATGAAATATGGATCCCAGGTTACAACCTATACAGATGTGACAGAGTGAACAGGCAAAAGGGGGGGGGGGGGGTTGGCCTGTACATTGCAGAGTCACTTGTTTGCACAGAACTGCTTAATGCCTCAAATGACGTAGTGGAAGTTTTAGCAGTAAAGGTCGAGAACCAAAACCTAGTCATTGTGGTAGTCTACAAGCCTCCGGATGCAACATCCCAGCAATTCCAGGAACAGCTGTTAAAAATTGACCACTGTCTGGAAAATCTTCCAGCTCCTGCACCCAACATCTTGCTCCTGGGGGATTTCAACTTAAGGCACCTAAAATGGAGGAATATAGCAAATAATATTGTTGCAGTAATAACACCAGGAGGCAGCTCTGATGAAAACTCACACTCACACGAGCTTTTAAATCTCTGCACAAAATTCAATTTAAACCAGCAAATAATAGAGCCTACTAGACTGGAGAATACACTAGACCTCATATTCACTAACAATGATGATCTGATAAGAAATGTCACCATATCAAAAACAATATACTCAGATCACAACATAATTGAGGTTCAGACATGTATGCGAGGAGCCCCAGACCGACAAAATGAGACTAGTCACGAGGGAGCATTCACCAAATTCAACTTCAATAACAAAAACATAAAGTGGGACCAAGTAAACCAAGTCCTAACCGATATAAGCTGGGAAGATATACTAAGCAACACAGACCCAAACTTATGCCTAGAACAGATTAACTCGGTGGCACTCGATGTATGCACAAGGCTTATTCCTCTAAGAAAAAGGAGGAGTAGATGTAAAATAGAAAGAGACAGGCGCTCCCTTTACAGGCGACGGAAAAGAATAACAGAGCGGCTAAAAGAGGTCAATATATCTGAAATGCGCAGGGAGACACTGGTCAGAGAAATAGCAAGCATCGAACTTAAGCTAAAAGAATCCTTTAGGAGTCAGGAATCGCGGGAAGAACTAAAAGCTATAAATGAAATCGAAAGAAACCCAAAGTATTTCTTCTCCTATGCCAAATCAAAATCGAGAACAACGCCCAGTATTGGGCCCCTACTTAAACAAGATGGGTCCTACACAGATGACAGCAAGGAAATGAGTGAGCTACTCAAGTCCCAATATGACTCAGTTTTTAGCAAGCCGCTAACCAGACTGAGAGTCGAAGATCAAAATGAATTTTTTATGAGAGAGCCACAAAATTTGATTAACACAAGCCTATCCGATGTTATCCTGACGCCAAATGACTTCGAACAGGCGATAAATGACATGCCCATGCACTCTGCCCCAGGGCCAGACTCATGGAACTCTGTGTTCATCAAGAACTGCAAGAAGCCCCTATCACGAGCCTTTTCCATCCTATGGAGAGGGAGCATGGACACGGGGGTCGTCCCTCAGTTACTAAAAACAACAGACATAGCCCCACTCCACAAAGGGGGCAGTAAAGCAACAGCAAAGAACTACAGACCAATAGCACTAACATCCCATATCCTAAAAATCTTTGAAAGGGTGCTAAGAAGCAAGATCACCACCCATCTAGAAACCCATCAGTTACACAACCCAGGGCAACATGGGTTTAGAACAGGTCGCTCCTGTCTGTCTCAACTACTGGATCACTACGACAAGGTCCTAAATGCACTAGAAGACAAAAAGAATGCAGATGTAATATATACAGACTTTGCAAAAGCTTTCGACAAGTGTGACCATGGCGTAATAGCGCACAAAATGCGCGCTAAAGGAATAACAGGAAAAGTCGGTCGATGGATCTATAATTTCCTCACTAACAGAACACAGAGAGCAGTCGTCAACAGAGTAAAGTCCGAGGCAGCTACGGTGAAAAGCTCTGTTCCACAAGGCACAGTACTAGCTCCCATCTTGTTCCTCATCCTCATATCCGACATAGACAAGGATGTCAGCCACAGCACCGTGTCTTCCTTTGCAGATGACACCCGAATCTGCATGACAGTGTCTTCCATTGCAGACACTGCAAGGCTCCAGGCGGACATCAACCAAATCTTTCAGTGGGCTGCAGAAAATAATATGAAGTTCAACGATGAGAAATTTCAATTACTCAGATATGGTAAACATGAGGAAATTAAATCTTCATCAGAGTACAAAACAAATTCTGGCCACGAAATAGAGCGAAACACCAACGTCAAAGACCTGGGAGTGATTATGTCGGAGGATCTCACCTTCAAGGACCATAACATTGTATCAATCGCATCTGCTAGAAAAATGACAGGATGGATAATGAGAACCTTCAAAACTAGGGAGGCCAAGCCCATGATGACACTCTTCAGGTCACTTGTTCTATCTAGGCTGGAATATTGCTGCACTCTAACAGCACCTTTCAAGGCAGGTGAAATTGCCGACCTAGAAAATGTACAGAGAACTTTCACGGTGCGCATAACGGAGATAAAACACCTCAATTACTGGGAGCGCTTGAGGTTTCTAAACCTGTATTCCCTGGAACGCAGGAGGGAGAGATACATGATTATATACACCTGGAAAATCCTAGAGGGACTAGTACCGAACTTGCACACGAAAATCACTCACTACGAAAGCAAAAGACTTGGCAGACGATGCACCATCCCCCCAATGAAAAGCAGGGGTGTCACTAGCACGTTAAGAGACCATACAATAAGTGTCAGGGGCCCGAGACTGTTCAACTGCCTCCCAGCACACATAAGGGGGATTACCAACAGACCCCTGGCAGTCTTCAAGCTGGCACTGGACAAGCACCTAAAGTCAGTTCCTGATCAGCCGGGCTGTGGCTCGTACGTTGGTTTGCGTGCAGCCAGCAGCAACAGCCTGGTTGATCAGGCGCTGACCCACCAGGAGGCCTGGTCACAGACCGGGCCGCGGGGGCGTTGACCCCCGAAACTCTCTCCAGGTAAACTCCAGGTAAACTGGTACCTAACACATACCACCGGTACCTAACACACCCCACTGGTAGCTAACACACCCCACTGGTACCTAACACACACCACCGGTAGCTAACACACCCCACTGGTAGCTAACACACACCACTGGTACCTAACACACACCACCGGTACCTAACACACACCACCGGTAGCTAACACACCCCACTGGTAGTTAACACACCCCACTGGTAGCTAACACACCCAACTGGTAGCTAACACACACCACCGGTACCTAACACACCCCACTGGTAGCTAACACACCTCACCGGTATCTAACACACCCCACTGGTAGTTAACACACCCCACTGGTACCTAACACACCCCACTGGCAGCTAACACACCCCACCGGTACCTAACACACCCCACTGGTAGCTAACACACACCACCGGTACCTAACACACCCCACTGGTAGCTAACACACCCCACCGGTACCTAACACACCCCACTGGTAGCTAACATACACCACCGGCACCTAACACACCCCACTAGTAGCTAACACACCCCACTGGTAGCTAACACACCCCACTGGTACCTAACACACACCACCGGTAGCTAACACACCCCACTGGTAGCTAACACACACGACTGGTACCTAACACACACCACCGGTACCTAACACACACCACCGGTAGCTAACACACCCCACTGGTAGTTAACACACCCCACTGGTAGCTAACAAACCCCACTGGTAGCTAACACACCCCACTGGTAGCTAACACACCCCACTTCTAGCCAACACACTAATAGAGCCTACTAGACTGGAGAATACACTAGACCTCATCTTCACTAACAATGATGATCTGATAAGAAATGTCACCATATCTAAAACAATATACTCAGATCACAACATAATTGAGGTTCAGACATGTATGCGTGGAGCCCCAGACCGACATAATGAGATTAGTCACGAGGGAGCATTCACCAAATTCAACTTCAATAACAAAAACATAAAGTGGGACCAAGTAAACCAAGTCCTAACCGATGTAAGCTGGGAAGATATACTAAGCAACACAGACCCCAACTTATGCCTAGAACAGATTAACTCGGTGGCACTCGATGTATGCACAAGGCTTATTCCTCTAAGAAAAAGGAGGAGTAGATGTAAAATAGAAAGAGACAGGCGCTCCCTTTACAGGCGACGGAAAAGAATTACAGAGTGGCTAAAAGAGGTCAATATATCTGAAATGCGTAGGGAGACACTGATCAGAGAAATAGCAAGCATCGAACTTAAGCTAAAAGAATCCTTTAGGAGTCAGGAATCGCGGGAAGAACTAAAAGCCATAAATGAAATCGAAAGAAACCCAAAGTATTTCTTCTCCTATGCCAAATCAAAATCGAGAACAACGTCCAGTATTGGGCCCCTACTTAAACAAGATGGGTCCTACACAGAAGACAGCAAGGAAATGAGTGAGCTACTCAAGTTCCAATATGACTCAGTTTTTAGCAAGCCGCTAACCAGACTGAGAGTCGAAGATCAAAATGAATTTTTTATGAGAGAGCCACAAAATTTGATTAACACAAGCCTATCCGATGTTATCCTGACGCCAAATGACTTCGAACAGGCGATAAATGACATGCCCATGCACTCTGCCCCAGGGCCAGACTCATGGAACTCTGTGTTCATCAAGAACTGCAAGAAGCCCCTATCACGAGCCTTTTCCATCCTATGGAGAGGGAGCATGGACACGGGGGTCGTCCCACAGTTACTAAAAGCAACAGACATAGCCCCACTCCACAAAGGGGGCAGTAAAGCAACAGCAAAGAACTACAGACCAATAGCACTAACATCCCATATCATAAAAATCTTTGAAAGGATCCTAAGAAGCAAGATCACCACCCATCTAGAAACCCATCAGTTACACAACCCAGGGCAACATGGGTTTAGAACAGGTCGCTCCTGTCTGTCTCAACTATTGGATCACTACGACAAGGTCCTAAATGCACTAGAAGACAAAAAGAATGCAGATGTAATATATACAGACTTTGCAAAAGCCTTCGACAAGTGTGACCATGGCGTAATAGCGCACAAAATGCGTGCTAAAGGAATAACAGGAAAAGTCGGTCGATGGATCTATAATTTCCTCACTAACAGAACACAGAGAGTAGTTGTCAACAGAGTAAAGTCCGAGGCAGCTACGGTGAAAAGCTCTGTTCCACAAGGCACAGTACTCGCTCCCATCTTGTTCCTCATCCTCATATCCGACATAGACAAGGATGTCAGCCACAGCACCGTGTCTTCCTTTGCAGATGACACCCGAATCTGCATGACAGTGTCTTCCATTGCAGACACTGCAAGGCTCCAGGCGGACATCAACCAAATCTTTCAGTGGGCTGCAGAAAACAATATGAAGTTCAACGATGAGAAATTTCAATTACTCAGATATGGTAAACATGAGGAAATTAAATCTTCATCAGAGTACAAAACAAATTCTGGCCACAAAATAGAGCGAAACACCAACGTCAAAGATCTGGGAGTGATTATGTCGGAGGATCTCACCTTCAAGGACCATAACATTGTATCAATCGCATCTGCTAGAAAAATGACAGGATGGATAATGAGAACCTTCAAAACTAGGGAGGCCAAGCCCATGATGACACTCTTCAGGTCACTTGTTCTATCTAGGCTGGAATATTGCTGCACACTAACAGCACCTTTCAAGGCAGGTGAAATTGCCGACCTAGAAAATGTACAGAGAACTTTCACGGCGCGCATAACGGAGATAAAACACCTCAATTACTGGGAGCGCTTGAGGTTCCTAAACCTGTATTCCCTGGAACGCAGGAGGGAGAGATACATGATTATATACACCTGGAAAATCCTAGAGGGACTAGTACCGAACTTGCACACGAAAATCACTCACTACGAAAGCAAAAGACTTGGCAGACGATGCACCATCCCCCCAATGAAAAGCAGGGGTGTCACTAGCACGTTAAGAGACCATACAATAAGTGTCAGGGGCCCGAGACTGTTCAACTGCCTCCCAGCAAACATAAGGGGGATTACCAACAGACCCCTGGCAGTCTTCAAGCTGGCACTGGACAAGCACCTAAAGTCAGTTCCTGATCAGCTGGGCTGTGGCTCGTACTGTTGGTTTGCGTGCAGCCAGCAGCAACAGCCTGGTTGATCAGGCTCTGATCCACCAGGAGGCCTGGTCACAGACCGGGCCGCGGGGGCGTTGACCCCCGGAACTCTCTCCAGGTAAACTCCAGGTAAACTGGTAGGTAACACACCCCACTGGTAGCTAACACACACCACTGGTAGCTAACACACCCCACCGGTACCTAACACACCCCACTGGTAGCTAACACACCCCACTGGTAGCTAACACACCACTGGTAGCTAACACACCACCGGTAGCTAACACACCCCACTGGTAGCTAACACCCCACCGGTACCTAACACACCCCACTGGTAGCTAACACACGCCACTGGTAGCTAACACACCCCACCGGTACCTAACACACCCAACTGGTAGCTAACACACACCACCGGTACCTAACACACCCCACTGGTAGCTAACACACCCCACCGGTATCTAACACACCCCACTGGTAGCTAACACACCTCACTGGTACCTAACACACCCCACTGGCAGCTAACACACGCCACCGGTACCTAACACACCCCACTGGTAGCTAACACACACCACCGGTACCTAACACACCCCACTGGTAGCTAACACACCCCACCGGTACCTAACACACCCCACTGGTAGCTAACACACACCACCGGTAGCTAACACACCCCACTGGTAGCTAACACACCCCACTGGTAGCTAACACACCACTGGTAGCTAACACACCACTGGTAGCTAACAACATACACACACCAACACACACCATAACACACACACACCAACACACACACACACCAACACTCACACACACCAACACACACACACACACACACACACACACACACACACACACACACACACACACACACACACACACACACACACACACACACACACACACACACACACAGGCCTAGTGTCTAATCGACATGTGCCTAGGACAAAATGGTAACTAACACCACTGGTAGCTAACAGACACCACTGGTAGCTAACATACACCACTGGTAGCTAACACACCACTGGTAGCTAACACACCACTGGTAGCTAACACACACCACTGGTCGCTAACACACACCACTGGTAGCTAACACACCCCACTGGTAGCTAACACACCCCACTGATAGCTAACACTCCCCACTGGTAGCTAACACACCTCATAGGTAGCTAACACACCACTGGTAGCTAACACACCACTGGTAGCTGACACACCCCACTGGTAGCTAACACACACCACTGGTAGCTAACACACCACTGGTAGCTAACACACCACTGGTAGCTAACATTCCACTGGTAGCTAACACACACCACTGGTAGCTAACACACCACTGGTAGCTAACGCACACCACTAGTAGCTAGCACACACCACTGGTAGCTAACACACCACTGGTAGCTAACACACACCACTGGTAGCTAACACACCCCACTGGTAGCTAACACATACCACTGGTAGCTAACACCCCACTGGTAGCTAACACACACCACTGGTAGCTAACACACCCCACTGGTAGCTAACACACCCCACTGGTAGCTAACACACCCCACTGGTAGCTATCACACCACTGGTAGCTAACACATCACTGGTAGCTAACACACACCACTGGTAGCTAACACACCACTGGTAGCTAACACACCACTGGTAGCTAACACACGCCACTGGTAGCTAACACACCACTGGTAGCTAACACACACCACTGGTAGCTAACACACCCCACGGAACTCTCTCCAGGTAAACTCCAGGTAAACTGGTAGCTATCACACCACTGGTAGCTAACACATCACTGGTAGCTAACACACACCACTGGTAGCTAACACACCACTGGTAGCTAACACATCACTGGTAGCTAACACACACCACTGGTAGGTAACACACCACCGGTAGCTAACACACCACTGGTAGCTAACACACCACCGGTAACTTTAACAGAAACTGTATCATCCAAAGACCAGATCATTCCCTTAATTGATAAATTAACTGTTAATTTTGTAAATGTTTAGAAGTACCTCACTTTTGTAAATCTAGTTAATCACTACAGCGACCTCACTTTAATACCAGTATGATCCATAACCTGTGTCAATATAGAGTAAGAAATAGTATCTAACAACAAAAGGCACAATACCGTGACTGGAACGATACATAAAGAACCCGCACATAGAAGAGAGGAGCTTACGACGACGTTTCGGTCCGACTTGGACCATTTACAAAGTCACACACTGGCTCCGCTATGTAGGTAGTATCTTTGCTCTGTGGCCTCATGACTCTACTCTTTTCCAATAATTTCTTGATGCTCTTAATAATCTTGCCCCTTCCATTAAGTTTAAAGCTGAATGGGAATCTAATTCCTTGCTTCCTTTCCTTGACGTTCATGTCCACCGCTCAGATACAGGTTTTGCCTTTTCCGTTTACCGCAAACCTATGCACAGTGGTATGTACATTCACTACTTTTATTATTATGCTTCCTCTGTCAAGAAAAGTGTTATTATCTCCCTCTTTCTCCATGGTCTCCACACAGGTAACCCCCCTGGAAACTGGAGATGAGTCAGATGCACAGGACCTACCTGCAATGAATAGTGATGAGGCAGACTTGCTACAGGCACCATCAGAGAACACTAATGTAACCATGGCACCTTTTAAGGTGATAACTGTTAAAGAAAGCACTAACTCAGAAGTGCCATCCTCCGTAGAGGCATTGGATTCTCCTGACCTTCCTCATATTATAACAAATTTGCCAAAAAAAAATTGAGCATCTTGAACAGATCCTGACAAGTTTAATAAATATATGTAATCAGGATGATGCTCTTGAGTATGGTGATGTCAAAAGTGCAGCAATCTCCGTCCAGTTTCAAGCAATTTGTAAGAAAGAAGCCCATGGCTCTTGGCTTCAAGACTTGCCTTTTAGCTGGCTGCCAAGATGCCGAAAAGTGCTTGAAAATAAAGGTCCTGAAGATAAAGACGTACAAACTATGCTATTTGCTCTTAAGCGTCTGCACACTGTAGTCAAAGCATAATAGTTTTACCATCTTATGAGCAAGAGATTGTAATAACTCACTACAATGAATACATATCAAATCTTTTCATGGAACATTGCTTCCATCAGGAAGCGGTTGCCTGACTTACATCATATTAGTGCAACCAAGAATATTGATGTCATCTGTTTGCAGGAATGTAGATTGAAAGATGGAGCACCTCCACCAAACTTGCCTGGATATGCAGCTTATAACCTAAGGTCAACCAACTGTTGTGTGATGTATGTCAGAAAGAGCTTGCCACATTCACTCCTTTCCTTGCAGAGTCGAGTTAACATGCAGTATCATGGTGTCAAAGTATATGCAGGCGATTTTTCCATAAATATTTTTAATCTCTATGCCCCAGCGAACCAGCTTCGACCTGATGCTTTACCAGATCGCATCAATAGTGAACCTACCATCATTCTTAGAGATTTTAATGCCAGACATAAGAATATTGGTGGATCTATAACAAACACCAATGGAACTAAACTAGTGAAATTGCTAAATGAGCATGATAATGTTCGAATTGTGGGCACTACTGAGCCTACTCACATATATGGTGGCATACTAGATCTGTGCCTTGGATTTAATACATCATATACGATGCATGACTCTGTCATAGTTGATGATCTTCTATCTGATCACTTCCCAAGACTAACAACTGTCAATCTTGATCACATCTCCAGCAATCAAGAAGCTAAATACAGAAGGAGGAAACTTATTCTCAACCAAGAACACAGAGATAATTTTATTAACCACTAGGATCAATGGTTGTTGGTGAGGGGCTCTTGATTTAGGGAATTGGATCTGTGCTCCAGTTCCCCAAATTAAGCCTGAATGCCTTCCACATCCCCCCCAGGCGCTGTATAATCCTCCGGGTTTAGCGCTTCCCCTTTGATTATAATAATAATAATAGGATCAATGGTATAAGAATTACCAGCCCATTGGCACACAAAAATTTAATGATGATTTAATTACCACTATTGAGACTGTCCTCACAGATCAAGTGGGTAGGAAAAGGAAACATAGACCCTCCACTATAAATAACAATAAAAACCAATGTAAATACTATAATGATCCAGAGCTACACAGACATGCAGCTAGGAAGATTGGTAAAGCATACCGTGAATGTAGAACCCCAGACCTGCTCAGAACGTTCCAAGCTGCACTAACAAATGCAAGGAATAGAAAGCAAGAACTTAGGCAACAGGAATGGGAACAATTTGTTAGTGGATTAAATAGATCCACCCCTTTGAAAGGTATAAATAAAATAACCAGGAAAAAGAATGGCAATGTTGCTCATCCCTTTATCTTTAAAAAGCAAATGACCTCATAAATGACTGGTCCAAAACATCCAGGCATGAAAACCTTCCATCTCACATTAGAAAAAAAATTAGAGAGTGCTTCTGAAGAAATGTTGAAACTGATTAATTTTATGAGCCAAAATATTGATGAGAGTGATAGCCTCTTCACCGAGTATGAATTAGATAATGCATTAACTAAAGGTCGATCAACTGCTCCTGGAGAGGATGGTATAACCTATGATATTCTCAGAACTCTAAGGCACGTGCCTGATAACCCTTTGTTGGCACTGTATAATCTCAGTTACATTGAGGGCGTTCTTCCTAATTCCTGGACCAATAGTCCCAGTGTGCCTATCCCTAAGCCCCAACAGCCTGATACATTTAGACCGATCTCCTTAACTAGTTGTCTTTGTAAAATCTTTGAAAGGATGATGTTTAACAGACTGTACTACAGAATCAGACACCAACTTTCCCCCTATCTCTATGGGTTCATGAAAGGTAAAAGTGTGCAGAACTGTATTTCCACCTTTCTCACTGCACACACCTCTACTAGTTTTACCACTTTTCTTGATCTAAAATCTGCATTTGATATTGCGAACAGAACCGTTATACTACATGAACTAGCCAAAATGAATATTGGTGGTAGCTTACTCTGCTGGATAATAGGATACCTGTCAAATAGAGTATCCTCTGTCCTTTATCAAGGCTTTAGAAGTGAGTCTAAAGAAATGTCTTTAGGTACACAGCAGAGAGGAGTTCTTAGTCCCATGCTATTTAATATTCTGATTAATGCTCTCCTAAATGCTCTACCTGCCTCACCTAAACATATAGCTATAAGCTATGCTGATGACATCATGATACATACAACAGGGCATAAGAAGATGAGCACCATTCTTAATCAAGTTCAAGCAATTTGTAATCGACTAGGCCTCATAATATCTTCCTCTAAAACAAAGATGTTAACAAGCAAACGACATCCCCCACCCATCTATTTGCAGGGTGAAATCATTAGCTACGTTAAAACCTACAGATATCTTGGTGTAGATGTACCCTTTAACAAATCTGCTATACCACAACTAAATAAGAAATGCAAAGATAGGCTAAATGCTCTCAAAGCTGTTGCTGGCTACAACCCCAACTATGGTGCTAATGTGAGAATCGTGAGAATGATGTACATAGCCTATGTTAGGTCCTTAATTGATTATGCTGCTCCCATGTTGATATTAGCTAGGGAAAGTTCTCTCCGACCCTTGGAGTTAATGCAGAAGCAAGCTCTCAGAATTATTCTTGGGTGTCCCAGATGTACAAAGGTTCTTAATATGAGGCAGGAGCTTGGTATTTCTAGTATTAGTGATAGGATTGCTGAGATTAACACTGTACTCGGTATTAGAATGTTGAGAAATGAACCAGACACTGTCACAGTGAATCTTACCAAGTGTCTAGAGGCAAATACACACAGATCTAAATGGATTGTGAAAACGTGCAATTACATTAAGTTTTATAACCTGCATGAACTGTATCACTGTAGGCAACAAGAACATTTCACCCCTCCATGGAAGTTGTGTTCATTTAATATCACATACCTGCAAGTCCCTCCCAAGAAGCTCATTGCTAGTAATCCCTTCCTTAAATCTCTTGTTAAAGCAACTGCTCAAGAAGAAATTTCTCGCCTAGCTGGCAGTAATAAGTTATCACAAGTTATATACACTTATGGATCTAAACAGGAGTCTTCTGGCAGGGCTACATCTGCTCTTGTTGCCACCTCCCTAGTTAAGAACGATAATAAATTTGTTGAGTTAGGCATAAGAATTAACAACTGGGCGTCTACACTGCAAACTGAATTGTTTGCAATCCTAATGGCGCTAAAGCTAACCTATGACACCGAGCTTGACTCTATCATCATTACTGATTCTATGTCATCATTGAAGGCTCTTGACTCATATAATGACTCCAATAACATGCTCATTGGAGAAGCCAGGTATAGATACTCAAAAATCAGGGACAAAGGAATTAATGTACAATTGCTATGGATCCCATCACACATTGGATTACTCTTTCATGATAAAGTTGATATGTTAGCCAAGAAGAGTACCCAGAAGGAGAATGTAGAATATAACTTTGGTATATCTGTGTCTAGCATTAGGAATAATATTAGGAGAGAAGTAAATAATGCAAGTGATTGTTATAGGAATGCAATTAGAAGCCTGAGTAGATCTATAACCCACTATGATAACATGAACGTAGATAAGTATGTTTATGGAGCAACGTGCAATGTGAACAGACTGACTGATGTTGTAGTGGCCAGGCTTAGGCTTGGTTACAAGTACTTCTGGCAGTTTGGGAGACACACAGATGATGATCAAACTAAATGTAAATTATGTGATCAGGCATATGGTCACTGTCTTGAACACTATGTGCTTAATTGTCCACTTATTGAGGAATACAGAGAATATGTGACATGTCAAGATATCTTATTAATGAAAATAAGATACCAGATATAGTAAGCAAATTTCCTAAATTTGCTTGTAAGAGATAAGTGAACTATAGATATGTAGATATAAATCCATATGTATTTCTGTTAACCCTTTGGGGCCTAGTTCCTGGGCCCTTTGTGTATCCATATGCTCTTGCGCTACCGTCCACAGGATGGATATGGGGTGCACAATAAACTAGCCACTTCCCTGGCAAAATCTAAAATCTAATCTCCGTGCTCTCCGCATTTGTGATCCTCAGTTCCTTGAATCAGAAATTTCCACTCTTCATAATTCGTTTTCCCGTCTTGGCTACCCTTCCCATTTCATAGACTCTGCCCTCTCACGTGCCAAACATAATTTCTTCTCTCCCAAACTCTCTACTCCTGGGAACTCTTCTGTCCTCTGCCTTCCCTACATTTCCGGTCTTTCTAACCTCAATAACTCTCTCCGTTCCTTAGACATCAAAGTTGCTTTCCGCCAGACTAACACCGGTCGCACTACCTTCCCCACTACTACTACCTTCTACCCCCACTACTACCACTACCTCCTCCTGCCTACATATACTCCCTCCTTCTCTCCTTTTCGTTTGTGTGACTTTGTAAATGGTCTAAGTTGGACCGAAACGTCGTCGTAAGCTCCTCTCTTCTATGTTCGGGTTATTTGCGTAAGAAATAGTGTTAGTCTTCCCGGAATACCTAGGCATACTAGTGGCCTTCTTTGTAATAAGTATTTTATAATATGCAATTATATTTTATAATATGTAAACCCCACATTGTAATATCAACAGATAAATAAAGAATTTTAATTTTAATTTTTAATTTTCTCGCCTCCTTCCTTTCTTTCTTCCTTCCTTCTCCCTCACCGCAGCACTTTTAGTTTTTCCCCTCTCGCTTCTTTTGTGACATTCACACTCACTTTCATCCTTATCTACACACACTTTCACCCTTATCTACACACTTTCATCCTTATCATCAAGCTCATTTTCATGCTTATCTTCACACTCGCTTTCATCCTTATCGTCACACTCACTTTCATCCTTATCTTCAAGCTCACTTTCATCCTTATCTTCACACTCGCTTTCATCCTGATTTCCAAGCTCACTTTCATCCTTATCTACACACTTTCATCCTTATCTTCACACTCACTTTCATCCTGATCACAGTTTCATCCTTATATTCACGCACATTTTCTGTCATCTTCACGCTCACTTGTATCCTTACACTAAATTTCCCCTTTTAAGAAGAAAAACAGACTTTTTAATGAATATAATATAATGATTACGATATAATAACTATGATACAATGCTATGATATAATGACTGATAAAATGATTAGGAATGACTGATATAATGACTGATAAAATGATTAGGAATAACTATGATATAATGACTGATAAAATGATTAGGAATGACTATGATATAATGACTGATAAAATGATTAGGAATGACTATGATATAATGACTGATAAGATGATTAGGAATGATTATGATATAATGACTGATAAAATGATTAGGAATGATTATGATATAATGACTGATAAGATGATTAGGAATGACTATGATATAATGACTGATAAAATGATTAGGAATGACTATGATATAATGACTGATAAAATGATTAGGAATGACTATGATATAATGACTGATAAGATGATTAGGAATGACTATGATATAATGACTGATAAAATGATTAGGAATGACTATGATATAATGACTGATAAGATGATTAGGAATGATTATGATATAATGACTGATAAAATAATTAGGAATGATTATGATATAATGACTGATAAGATGATTAGGAATGACTATGATATAATGACTGATAAAATGATTAGGAATGACTATGATATAATGACTGATAAAATGATTAGGAATGACTATGATATAATGACTGATAAGATGATTAGGAATGACTATGATATAATGACTGATAAAATGATTAGGAATGATTATGATATAATGACTGATAAAATGATTAGGAATGACTATGATATAATGACTGATAAGATGATTAGGAATGACTATGATATAATGACTGATAAAATGATTAGGAATGATTATGATATAATGACTATGATATATTGACTATGATATAATGACTATGATGTTGACATGGTTCAATCATTAGTAATCAAGGTGTTACTTTTATTCTCTTTTAAACTGTTACTTTCGGGGTAATATCTTCCAGGTATTAATTTCGTGGTATCCCGTTTACGGTATTCTTCCAAATTATTATTACACAGTATGTTATTATCAACATACCAGAGAGCGCATGAACCACAGTAACATACCACTATCACAGCCAATGAACGCATGAACCACAGTAACATACCACTATCACAACCAGTGAGTGCAAGAACCACAGTAACATACCACTATCACAACCAGTGAGTGCAAGAACCACAGTAACATACCACTATCACAACCAGTGAGCGCAAGAACCACAGTAACATACCACTATCACAACCAGTGAGCGCAAGAACCACAGTAACATACCACTATCACAACCAGTGAGTGCAAGAACCACAGTAACATACCACTATCACAACCAGTGAGTGCAAGAACCACAGTAACATACCACTATCACAACCAGTGAGTGCAAGAACCACAGTAACATACCACTATCACAACCAGTGAGCGCAAGAACCACAGTAACATACCACTATCATAACCAGTGAGCGCAAGAACCACAGTAACATACCACTATCACAACCAGTGAGTGCAAGAACCACAGTAACATACCACTATCACAACCAGTGAGTGCAAGAACCACAGTAACATACCACTATCACAACCAGAGAGCGCAAGAACCACAGTAACATACCACTATCACAACCAGAGAGCGCATGAACCACAGTAACATACCACTATCACAACCAGTGAGCGCATGAACCACAGTAACATACCACTATCACAACCAGTGAGCGCATGAACCACAGTAACATACCACTATCACAACCAGTGAGTGCAAGAACCACAGTAACATACCACTATCACAACCAGAGAGCGCAAGAACCACAGTAACATACCACTATCACAACCAGAGAGCGCATGAACCACAGTAACATACCACTATCACAACCAGTGAGCGCATGAACCACAGTAACATACCACTATCACAACCAGAGAGCGCATGAACCACAGTAACATACCACTATCACAACCAGAGAGCGCATGAACCACAGTAACATACCACTATCACAACCAGAGAGCGCATGAACCACAGTAACATACCACTATCACAACCAGAGAGCGCATGAACCACAGTAACATACCACTATCACAACCAGTGAGCGCATGAACCACAGTAACATACCACTATCACAACCAGAGAGCGCATGAACCACAGTAACATACCACTATCACAACCAGTGAGCGCATGAACCACAGTAACATACCACTATCACAACCAGTGAGTGCAAGAACCACAGTAACATACCACTATCACAACCAGAGAGCGCAAGAACCACAGTAACATACCACTATCACAACCAGTGAGTGCATGAACCACAGTAACATACCACTATCACAACCAGTGAGTGCATGAACCACAGTAACATACCACTATCACAACCAGTGAGTGCATGAACCACAGTAACATACCACTATCACAACCAGTGAGCGCAAGAACCACAGTAACATACCACTATCACAACCAGTGAGTGCAAGAACCACAGTAACATACCACTATCACAACCAGTGAGCGCAAGAACCACAGTAACATACCACTATCACAACCAGTGAGCGCAAGAACCACAGTAACATACCACTATCACAACCAGTGAGTGCAAGAACCACAGTAACATACCACTATCACAACCAGTGAGTGCATGAACCACAGTAACATACCACTATCACAACCAGTGAGCGCAAGAACCACAGTAACATACCACTATCACAACCAGTGAGCGCAAGAACCACAGTAACATACCACTATCACAACCAGTGAGCGCAAGAACCACAGTAACATACCACTATCACAACCAGTGAGTGCAAGAACCACAGTAACATACCACTATCACAACCAGTGAGCGCAAGAACCACAGTAACATACCACTATCATAACCAGTGAGTGCAAGAACCACAGTAACATACCACTATCACAACCAGTGAGTGCAAGAACCACAGTAACATACCACTATCACAACCAGTGAGCGCATGAACCACAGTAACATACCACTATCATAACCAATGAACGCATGAACCACAGTAACATACCACTATCATAACCAATGAACGCATGAACCACAGTAACATACCACTATCATAACCAATGAACGCATGAACCACAGTAACATACCACTATCACAACCAATGAACGCATGAACCACAGTAACATACCACTATCACAGCCAATGAACGCATGAACCACAGTAACATACCACTATCACAACCAATGAGTACATGAACCACAGTAACATACCACTATCACAACCAATGAGTGCATGAACCACAGTAACATACCACTATCACAACCAATGAACGCATGAACCACAGTAACATACCACTATCACAGCCAATGAACGCATGAACCACAGTAACATACCACTATCACAGCCAATGAACGCATGAACCACAGTAACATACCACTATCACAGCCAATGAACGCATGAACCACAGTAACATACCACTATCACAGCCAATGAACGCAAGAACCACAGTAACATACCACTATCACAGCCAATGAACGCATGAACCACAGTAACATACCACTATCACAGCCAATGAACGCAAGAACCACAGTAACATACCACTATCACAGCCAATGAACGCATGAACCACAGTAACATACCACTATCACAGCCAATGAACGCATGAACCACAGTAACATACCACTATCACAGCCAATGAACGCAAGAACCACAGTAACATACCACTATCACAGCCAATGAACGCAAGAACCACAGTAACATACCACTATCACAGCCAATGAGTGCATGAACCACGGTAACATACCACTATCACAGCCAATGAACGCAAGAACCACAGTAACATACCACTATCACAGCCAATGAACGCAAGAACCACAGTAACATACCACTATCACAGCCAATGAACGCAAGAACCACAGTAACATACCACTATCACAGCCAATGAACGCAAGAACCACAGTAACATACCACTATCACAGCCAATGAGTGCATGAACCACGGTAACATACCACTATCACAGCCAATGAACGCAAGAACCACAGTAACATACCACTATCACAGCCAATGAACGCATGAACCACAGTAACATACCACTATCACAGCCAATGAACGCAAGAACCACAGTAACATACCACTATCACAGCCAATGAACGCAAGAACCACAGTAACATACCACTATCACAACCAATGAACGCAAGAACCACAGTAACATACCACTATCACAACCAATGAACGCAAGAACCACAGTAACATACCACTATCACAGCCAATGAGTGCATGAACCACGGTAACATACCACTATCACAGCCAATGAACGCAAGAACCACAGTAACATACCACTATCACAACCAATGAACGCAAGAACCACAGTAACATACCACTATCACAACCAATGAACGCAAGAACCACAGTAACATACCACTATCACAACCAATGAACGCATGAACCACAGTAACATACCACTATCACAACCAATGAACGCATGAACCACAGTAACATACCACTATCACAACCAATGAACGCATGAACCACAGTAACATACCACTATCACAACCAATGAACGCATGAACCACAGTAACATACCACAATCACAACCAGTGAGCGCAAGAACCACAGTAACATACCACTATCACAACCAATGAACGCATGAACCACAGTAACATACCACTATCACAACCAATGAACGCATGAACCACAGTAACATACCACAATCACAACCAGTGAGCGCAAGAACCACAGTAACATACCACTATCACAACCAATGAACGCATGAACCACAGTAACATACCACAATCACAACCAGTGAGCGCAAGAACCACAGTAACATACCACTATCACAACCAATGAACGCATGAACCACAGTAACATACCACTATCACAACCAATGAACGCATGAACCACAGTAACATACCACAATCACAACCAGTGAGCGCAAGAACCACAGTAACATACCACTATCACAACCAATGAACGCATGAACCACAGTAACATACCACAATCACAACCAGTGAGCGCAAGAACCACAGTAACATACCACTATCACAACCAATGAACGCATGAACCACAGTAACATACCACAATCACAACCAGTGAGCGCAAGAACCACAGTAACATACCATTATCACAACCAATGAGTGCATGAACCACAGTAACATACCACTATCACAACCAATGAGTGCATGAACCACGGTAACATACCACTATCACAACCAATGAGTGCATGAACCACAGTAACATACCACAATCACAACCAGTGAGCGCAAGAACCACAGTAACATACCATTATCACAACCAATGAGTGCATGAACCACGGTAACATACCACTATCACAACCAATGAGTGCATGAACCACAGTAACATACCACTATCACAACCAGTGAGCGCAAGAACCACAGTAACATACCATTATCACAACCAATGAGTGCATGAACCACGGTAACATACCACTATCACAACCAATGAGTGCATGAACCACGGTAACATACCACTATCACAACCAATGAGTGCATGAACCACAGTAACATACCACTATCACAACCAATGAGTGCATGAACCACAGTAACATACCACTATCACAACCAATGAGTGCATGAACCACAGTAACATACCACTATCACAACCAATGAGTGCATGAACCACAGTAACATACCACAATCACAACCAATGAGTGCATGAACCACAGTAACATACCACTATCACAACCAGTGAGCGCAAGAACCACAGTAACATACCATTATCACAACCAATGAGTGCATGAACCACAGTAACATACCATTATCACAACCAATGAGTGCATGAACCACGGTAACATACCACTATCACAACCAATGAGTGCATGAACCACAGTAACATACCACTATCACAACCAATGAGTGCATGAACCACAGTAACATACCACTATCACAACCAATGAGTGCATGAACCACAGTAACATACCACTATCACAACCAATGAGCGCATGAACCACAGTAACATACCACAATCACAACCAATGAGTGCATGAACCACAGTAACATACCACTATCACAACCAATGAGCGCATGAACCACAGTAACATACCACAATCACAACCAATGAGCGCATGAACCACAGTAACATACCACTATCACAACCAATGAGTGCATGAACCACAGTAACATACCACTATCACAACCAATGAGTGCATGAACCACGGTAACATACCACTATCACAACCAATGAGTGCATGAACCACGGTAACATACCACTATCACAACCAATGAGTGCATGAACCACAGTAACATACCACTATCACAACCAATGAGTGCATGAACCACAGTAACATACCACTATCACAACCAATGAGTGCATGAACCACAGTAACATACCACTATCACAACCAATGAGTGTATGAACCACAGTAACATACCACTATCACAACCAATGAGTGCATGAACCACAGTAACATACCATTATCACAACCAATGAGTGCATGTACCATAGTAACATACCACTATCACAACCAATGAGTGCATGAACCACAGTAACATACCACTATCACAACCAATGAGTGCATGAACCACAGTAGCATGCCACTATCACAACCAATGAGTGCATGAACCACGGTAACATACCACTATCACAACCAATAAGTGCATGAACCAAAGTAACATACCACTATCACAACCAATAAGTGCATGAACCACAGTAACATACCACTATCACAACCAATGAGTGCATGAACCACAGTAGCATGCCACTATCACAACCAATGAGTGCATGAACCACAGTAGCATGCCACTATCACAACCAATGAGTGCATGTAGCACAGTAACATACCACTATCACAACCAATGAGTGCATGAACCAAAGTAACATACCACTGTCACAACCAATGAGTGCATGAACCACGGTAACATGCCACTATCACAACCAATGGTCTTCTTCCTCAGACCGAACCTAATTACCCCCCAGTCTCCCCTTCCCTATCCCATCCTCCCTTTTCCTCTTTTCTCCTCCCCATCTCTCCCTTATTCCCTTCCTCTTTTCAGCCTTCGGGATTTTTTCTACACCCTTCCCCCTACCTAGTTCCTAGGTAGAGGTAAGGGTACCGGGGTCCATCCCATTCCATTGAGGTCCTCGGAGTTTGTGTAGTTTGCCATGGAATCTGGATCACCTGGGGATGTCCCGATCCCTCTTCGGTCTCCTGGGCGGGGGTGGCTTTGGGTGTCTTTCGGGTGACGGGTGTATCTCTGGAGGCTGCCTGTCGGATTCCAAGGGGTGGTGGCCAAATGAGGTATGCTTTGTGGCGGGTATCCAGCCGCCCTCTCTTTTGTCCACCCAGGTGGCTCGGTGGATGTGAGGTTGCTCTCCTGGATTGCTGGTTTACTGGCATGAAGGGTAGGGTATGGCACGGTTTCCATGCTGCATCTGCACTGCTTGCGGTGCTGAGGTCCTCTTGGGCGCGGAGGGGAATTTATGGCCCTTTGCCTCCTAGGAGCTATTCCTCAATGCTCCCCCCTCCCTATTTTTTCTTTCCTTCTTTCCTTTTTTTCTAAAAAAAAAAAACAAACAAACAGAAAGAAGTGATCTAACCATGGAGTCCCCAATCCACGAACCTGCTCCCCCTGGGGTCCTTCTTGATACTGCACCCTGTTCTGACCCTGCCTTGTTTTTTGACCACTCTTTGGACACTTCTAATGCCTCTGTACCTCTTTAGTTAGTTTAATATCTTTATTATGTACGCCATACCCATCCTGTTGGCGGTAGTCAAAAGGTTACAGAGGTACATAATGGGTCCAGGGACTGGGCCTCAAAGTTTTGATAGATGAGCAAGTTACAAAGGTATTGAACTCACAATTTTCAAAGGTAATGAAGTCACAATTTACAAAGATAATGAACTCAATGTAGGTCTGGTCACAATTATGACAAGTTACAAAGGTATTTACAGATTACAGAGGTACGTAATGGGTCCAGGGACTGGGCCCCCAAAGTTTTGATAGCTGAACTAGGTACAAAGGTAATGAACTCACAAGTTACAAAGGTAATGAATCCTGTAAGAATGGTTACTTACGCTTAAACATGGCTACAATCATGAACAAATTATAGAGTAATGAGTAATTCACACTTCCACACCCGGTCACAACTGTAATGAGTTATTGGTGAAAATATTGATTGTTGAGTCACACACACACACACACACACTCACACTCACTCACACACACACACACACACACACACACACTCACTCACACACACACACACACACACACACACTCACTCACACACACACACACACACACACACACACACACACACACACTCACACTCACTCACACACACACACACACACACACTCACACACACACACACACACACACACACACACACACACACACACACACACACTCACTCACTCACACACACACACACACACACACACACACACACACACACACACACACACACACACACACACACACACACACACACACACAAACTCATACACAAACTCTTACACAAACTCGTACACACACACACACACACACACACACACACACACACACACACACACACACACACACACACACACACACACACACACACACACACACACACACACACACACACACATGGTAATGCATTATTTACAGCTAGCAAAGTCAGGGTATTTCTCCAGAATGGTCTGTAATATACCACTGTGCCATTTCTTGAACATTTCTGAGTGAGTTGTCTCTAAATTCATTAATTTTATCACACTCCAGTACATAATGACGCAGGGTGTGACAATAGTCCATCTGGCAATGTTTACATTTCGTTTGGTCAACATCTGGTGGTGGTGATTTAACCTGCCAAAGATACTTGTAACCCAGCCGGAGGAAATAAATGGTATAAAATACCGACACAATGGAAATATAAACACATATGCAGTATAATGTGATCCTTTATTGATTACGTTTCGCCCACACAGTGGGCTTTTTCAAGTCACAAACAGATCTACCTGGGGTGGAAGGGACGCGAGTATTTACAGTCAGGTTCAGAATGCTGAGGTCAGGTGGAGAATGCTGCATCTGATGATGTACCGAATGGGGTTATAGAGTCTAAAATCTTGGGTAGCTTGGAAAGGAGATTGGATAAGTTTGTGAGCAGACCTTCTACAGTGTTCTTTCATTCCTGTGTTCTTATGTGGGATAGCGATGAAGAAGTTTCTTGGCAAGTGGTTCAGCTATGTTATAGAAGCCACTATTCTGGTTGAAGTTGTCGGATATAGGAATAAGTGATGATTCCAGGATTCTTCGGTATTGAGTGTTGTCTTCTGTGGCGATAAGTCTTGAGTTTCTGTAGTTTATCAAGTGGTTGTGTGAATTACGGTGTTGTACACAGGCATTCCTTGTGTCGTCAGACCTGCTTGCGTATTGGTGTTCTGAAATACGTGTTTGGAGGTCCCTTGATGTTTCGCCCACGTATAATTTGTTGCAGTCATTACAAGGGATTATGTATACCCCTGCAGAGGGTGGAAGCTTGTCCTGTCTATCACTGGTAATGTCCTTGATGGTCGTGGTTGTGGAGGTAGATACTTGGAATGAGGTATTGGAAAAGATGTTGGAAGCGTGTTTGGCAATGGAGTTGGTGGGGAGGACTATGTATCTCTTCTCGGCAGTGTCTTCTCTGGGTGTGTTGAAGATGTTTAATGCCCGTCGTCTGCAGTCTCTGATGAAGTGACGAGGATAGTGGATGCAGATTCTGAGTGCACGCAGGAAGAAGCCTATAATTACACCACGTTTAGTTTTGGTGTCGTGGTGAGAGTAGAAGTGGAGAAGATCGTTTTGGTTGATGGGTTTTCGATAGACTTTAAAACGAAGTTCGTGGTCAGCCTTGCAGAGCAGAACATCAAGGAAAGGAAGAGTGTTGTCGACTTCTTCTTCAAGTGTGAACTGGATTGAAGGCTCGACCTGGTTGAGCTTGTCTTGGAGAGCTTGAACGTTGAAGCGTTTAGGAGTTATGAGGAGAATGTCGTCAACATAACGGAGCCAGGTGACAGACGAAGGAATAATGGTGGAGAAACGTTCGGCTTCTAGATGTTCCATGTATAGGTTCGCCAGGACCGCACTGAGTGGCGAACCTATGGGTAGTCCAAAAGTCTGCTGAAAGAGGTGATTTTCGAAAGAGAAACACGTAAAGCCTGGCTGGAATGGGAAGATCAAGTGAATCGTCAATTTTCCTGCGCAAGAGATCGATGGTTTGTGTAGTAGGTACACTTCATCAGAGACTGCAGACGACGGGCATTAAACATCTTCAACACACCCAGAGAAGACACTGCCGAGAAGAGATACATAGTCCTCCCCACCAACTCCATTGCCAAACACGTTTCCAACATCTTTTCCAATACCTCATTCCAAGTATCTACCTCCACAACCACGACCATCAAGGACATTACCAGTGATAGACAGGACAAGCTTCCACCCTCTGCAGGGGTATACATAATCCCTTGTAATGACTGCAACAAATTATACGTGGGCGAAACATCAAGGGACCTCCAAACACGTATTTCAGAACACCAATACGCAAGCAGGTCTGTTGACACAAGGAATGCCTGTGTACAACACCGTAATTCACACAACCACTTGATAAACTACAGAAACTCAAGACTTATCGCCACAGAAGACAACACTCAATACCGAAGAATCCTGGAATCATCACTTATTTCTATATCCGACAACTTCAACCAGAATAGTGGCTTCTATAACATAGCTGAATCACTTGCCAAGAAACTTCTTCATCGCTATCCCACATAAGAACACAGGAATGGAAGAACACTGTAGAAGGTCTGCTCACAAACTTATCCAATCTCCTTTCCAAGCTACCCAAGATTTTAGACTCTATAACCCCACTCGGTACATCATCAGATGCAGCATTCTCCACCTGACCTCAGCATTCTGAACCTGACTATAAATACTCGCGTCCCTTCCACCCCAGGTAGATCTGTTTGTGACTTGAAAAAGCCCAATGTGTGGGCGAAACGTAGTCAATAAAGGATCACATTATACTGCATATGTGATTATATTTCCAACCCAGCCGGAGCCGGGCGGTAGTGACATCCAAGAGTCTGCTTATCTTGTTGGATGCACCATAGACATGTGGGTCCTCCTGCATGATAGAATGATGATAGATGGACTCACTGGTGTTAATCTCCCTGAGTCTTAAGTCAATAAAATTCAGTTGTAGTTCTTTTCTTATTATTGTTCTCAAATTGCTAACTGACAAGCCAAGATTGCAATCTACCCCCTCTTTGAGAGCATACAGCTTAGCCAATTTATCAGTTTTATCATGCATCTGAAGACCAATGTGAGATGGAATCCACAGCATGTGCACTCTGATTCCACTGTCCACAATCTTACCATACCTATGTCTGGCTTCTGACACAAGCATGCCACAATTTATACTTAAAGAGTTGAGAGCATTTATGGATGACAGAGAATCAGTTACAATTAAAGTGTCAATCTAAGATACATGGACACATTTGAGTGCAAGGAGTATCTTGCTGGTGCTGTTTCTTCACCTGCTTCAGGTACCGGGGTTTCGACTGACTCCTTAGATACATCTGACATCTGCTCTTCTTAGGCTATGCTTCCGGTCTCTCCCTATGTGGTGCAGCAATTTTCGAATTGCCAGCCCGTCCCATGTTGGACCAACTCCGGTCCCACGCCCCCGACAATTGCCTGAT
>NC_091294.1:57365086-57492423 GCF_038502225.1 Cherax quadricarinatus | reverse complement strand
ATAGCACCTTGGATGGAGCAGCGTCAGGAAGAGCAGAGAGGGACTGGCTGGGTGGAGACGATTGTTCTGTAGCTTGAAGGAGTTCGGTGGTATCTGACTGAATTTTTGCAATGGAGGCGTATGTTGGCGATTTAGGGTTGTTGTTCTTGGTTTCTTCAGTGATTTTCTTAGACAGGACTTCTTTACGTAGAGGGCATTTTGCTGCAAGGGTGTGGTGAGTACCCTTGCAGTTAAGGCAGGTAGGAGAGGTAGTGGTAGTAGAACATTCCTTGAAGTCATGGCCGTCTTTACCGCAGTTTGTGCAGTACTTCTTCCCTTTCAAAGGACAGTCAGGCGTTGAGTGGTGATAGGAGTAGCAGGTCCAGCATGGCGAGATGTGGGCGAAACGTTCGGGTTCTATGTGACTTGGATGGATATGATAGTAGGAGATAGCTAGGCCGTCAGACAGTGCTCTAGTAGCCATCTCGATGTTGGAGAAGGTTAGCTTGATCATTGTAGAGGCGTTGGGGATTTTGGTGATAAGTTCAATCGACGCCCAGGTATTTTGTTCCTCGATAGAGGTCTTGAGATCCTCAGTCGATAAAGAAGTGACGAGTTTTTCCAGCCGTTTGACGAAAACGGAACGTTTCGCCAGCAAAAAAGGTGAAGGGGAGATGGTGAACTGTCGGTCTCTGAGGGTTTTCATAGAAGTGTCGGCGATCAGCTTTGTGGATTCATAATCGTCAGTACAGACGACGATGAATGAGTCTTTCGTCGAGTGGATGGCTGTAAATTTAACCTGTAGGCAAGTCTTTACAGCGGCAGCAAGGGCAAGTTTAGTAGAGTCATTTATTACTCCACTGTTGGGTTTGATCCTTACACGGTTTGCAAGCATCATGAAGGAGTAAGTCAGGCGCTGGTACGATGACTATAGGTTCCCTTCCCCGACGGGGATCGAAGGAACACTTCTTGAGGTGAGAAGCGACTGTGTCTTACGATGATGTGTTTGGAGTGTGAGCAAAGGCAAGCAAAGCAAAGCAAATAAGTTCAGGTAAGATCCCAATGGGATGAGCGGGGAAGACGGGACAGATGAAGAATAGCTCTGGAGAGGAGTGTTCTTAGTCAGAGAAATAGAGCCAGGGCTTAACCCAGCAGCTAAGGCGATCGTGGGGCAGACTTGAGAACAGGAATAGCAGGGACTGTTGCATCGAACTTCAAGCAGAAGCGAACGAACGAACGAAAGTTCAGGTAAGATCCCAAATGGGATGAGCGGGGAAGACGGGACAGACGAAGAACAGTGCTGGAGAGGAGTGTTCTTAGTCGTAGAAATAGAGCCAGGGCTTAACCCAGCAGCGAGGCGATCGTGGGACAGATATTGAGAAGAGAAATTCAGGCTCTTCTGTTGGGACTCCGGTGGGGCGAGCGGGAAGGAAGGGACATGCGACGTTTGGAGCTAGAGAGGAGTGTAGAAGTGAGCCATGTCTTAACCCAAAGGGTAAGGCGAACGTGGATCAGAGAATGGTACCTGTCATAGAAGGTACCTCTCGGAGAATCCAAGGTTATTTGTAAATAGGGTTAGGAGCAGGATCATGCAAGGAGTAGAAAAGGTTGTGTTGGTTTGTGGGTCTGCGAATGTCTTCGTCAAGGAGGTCCAGTAGTCATGTCGTGTCACGAGTTTGTCAATCTGTCTGTCACTGAGCGTCTTCCAGTACAGATTCAGCGCAGGGACGTCTAACTGGGCATGTAGAGACTCGCATGTGGCGAAGTCCTCCCATCTGACATCAAGCACCCAGCGCAGCGCCTTGTTCTGGACACGCTGCAGTTTAAGTAAGTTTGTTTTTGCTGCAAGAGAGTGGGCTAGAGGAGAGTAAGTTATCAGAGGACGTATTACGGATTTGTAGAGGTGTAGTTTGGTGCGTTGAGAGGCATGTTTCAGCTTGTAGAGGCCCGCAAGGGCCTTACTAGCTATTGCAAGCCTTGAGTGAATGTGTCCGTGTAAGCGTAGAAGGTAGTCAAGATTAACGCCAAGGACAGTGACAGATTGTGTCATGGGGATGTAAGTGCGGGTGTCAGCTGTTCTGAGCTCGACAGGTAATGGAGGATCACGTTTTCTGTAGTTAAAATATGTAATGCTGGATTTAGCTGCATTGGTTTTGATCCTCCATTTTTGTTCCCAGATGGCTATCCTGTCGACTTCATTTTGTGTTTTGTGTGTGAGTGTATCTATATTGGCATGAGTGATAAGTTGTGTAATGTCGTCTGCATAGGCTAGTGTGATGGAGTTTTGGTATACAGGTGTTGGAATGTTGTTAGTGTATAAAATGTAGAGGGTAGGGGAGAGGACAGATCCCTGGGGTACTCCAGCATTTAGTGTGAAGTAGTCAGAGTAACAGCCTTGGAATTTGATTCTCATGGTACGGCCGTCTAGGAAGTTGCAGAGGAGTTTACGAGTAGTGAGAGGCAGGTTAAAGTTGGTGCAGAGTTTGTACTTGAGCCCTTGGTGCCAGACAGTGTCAAAAGCTTTTTCAACGTCTTTTGCAACCAGGGCTGTCCTGTTTCTTTGTTCTGTGTTTATGTGGATGTAGTTGAGAATGATGTTAATGGCATCTTGTGTGGATCTGTGTGTTCTGAAGCCAAACTGGCCATCTGAAAGTAGAGAGTTGTGTTCTAGGTATCTGCGAAGGCGATGGTTGATGAGTTTTTCAAAGAGTTTTCCTAAAGTTTCGAGGAGGCTGATAGGGCGATAGTTTCTAGGATCAGAGTGGTCTTTTTTGGGTTTAGGAAGGAGGATAGCAGTAGCAGCTTTGAAGAGGGAAGGGAAGTATCCAGAGGCAAGGGAGGCATTGAGGAGGTTTGTGTAGGCAGTAATGATAGAGTCAGGAAGGTGTTTTAGGATAATATGGTTTAGGCCAGAGGCACCAGGAGCCTTGGGAGGAAGGTGTCTGAGGAGAGTTTTAATGTCTGTGTTGGTGAAAGGAGTGTCGAGTTCTTGGGAGGAGGTACACCTGCCTATGTTGTTCATAGGCCTTCATCTGTTGTTCATCATTGACTTTTATCTGTCGTTCATCATAGACCTTCAACTGTTGTTCATTATACATTCTAACAGGCTGTTCATTATACATTCTAACAGGCTGTTCATTATACATTCTAACAGGCTGTTCATTATACACTCTAACAGGCTGTTCATTATACATTCTAACAGGCTGTACATTATACATTCTAACAGGCTGTACATTATACATCTACTTATATTCACATTACGTTCACTTTCACATGTTATTCACTTTTCATCTTCCACTCTTTTCACTTTACACTTTTCATTAAATATTTACTAAACAGAGATTCTTGGCAGCGACACGTGTCTGGCACTTGTGGGTCGGATCAACCAGACTATTGTTATACATTACTTGTTAAAAAAAAGGTGAGAAAATTTATGAATAAAGATATTAATTTAATTATACGGAAGTGAATAACATAGTAAGTTAATGACTTTTGAAAATAATTAAAGTAAAAATGTAAAGATAATATTTGAACAGACAGCTGAGGTAGAGACAGATAGCTGAGATAAAGATAAATAGCTGAGAGACAGCTGAGATAAAGATAGCTGAGAGACAGATAACTGAGATAGCTTGATGAACCACGCTAGAAAGTTGCATTCCAATTATACATGTG
The DNA here is from genome assembly GCF_038502225.1 of Cherax quadricarinatus. Lineage (NCBI taxonomy): Eukaryota > Metazoa > Arthropoda > Malacostraca > Decapoda > Parastacidae > Cherax > Cherax quadricarinatus. The sequence goes on along the minus strand of NC_091294.1, from coordinate 57,488,772 downwards.
TAGTATCTTAGATGTTCACCAGCGTTATGGATGAACATGCTGAACACCTCCTGACATGAACATTTAAATCACCTTAAAACCTGACTTTAAGCAGGAAGATTCGTAGCCAGACAGTGAGGTCGACTGGTCGTGTCGTCGAGGTTATCAGGTCGAGCTCAACTCTGTTCTTCCTTTTTGATATAATTATGACTGCACTAATCACGAGAACTATTGTTTTCCCTATTTAGTGTTTTACTGAAATAAAACATTGCAGATGGGAAAAAAGAGGAATTCCTGAATCAATAAAGTTATGGATGTAACTTTTACTGCTGCTGCTGTCAAGATACAATGAGATAATCATTGTAGTCTTTCAACTTTGGTTCATTATATGACTTCACCTGTCTTTCATCATACTCCCTGTAGTTCATCATATACCTTCACCTTTCGCTTATCTTACACCTTCACCTGTCGTTCATCATACATTCTTACCAGTCATTCATCATACACACTCGTCGTTCATCACACATACCTCCACCTGTTTTTCATTATACACCTTCTCCTGTAGTGCCTCTTATACCTTCACATTATTAACAGTTATTTACTCTACATCATAACAGGTGGTTCATTATGCATGTATTATTATTCACATTACATTCACATGTTATTCAATTTGCATCTTCCAATTTTATTCTCTTTACACTTTCCATTATTTATTACGCAATTATTCTTGGCGGCCGCACATGTCTGGCAACTGTGGGTCGGATCAAGCTGACTGTTGTTAGATAAAAGGTGAAGAAAATCATGAAGATATTATTGCAAGGATACAGGAGTAACTAACGTGTGAAGATGATTGATGTAAAGAATTGAAGTAAAAATGTTAAGTAAAGAGTAAAGTAGATAGCCGAGACAAAGACAGATAGCCGAGACAAAGACAGATAGCCGAGACAAAGACAGATAGCCGAGACCAAGACAGATAGCCGAGACCAAGACAGATAGCCGAGACCAAGACAGATAGCCGAGACCAAGACAGATAGCCGAGACCAAGACAGATAGCCGAGACCAAGACAGATAGCCGAGACCAAGACAGATAGCCGAGACCAAGACAGATAGCCGAGACCAAGACAGATAGCCGAGACCAAGACAGATAGCCGAGACCAAGACAGATAGCCGAGACCAAGACAGATAGCCGAGACCAAGACAGATAGCCGAGACCAAGACAGATAGCCGAGACCAAGACAGATAGCCGAGACCAAGACAGATAGCCGAGACCAAGACAGATAGCCGAGACCAAGACAGATAGCCGAGACCAAGACAGATAGCCGAGACCAAGACAGATAGCCGAGACCAAGACAGATAGCCGAGACCAAGACAGATAGCCGAGACCAAGACAGATAGCCGAGACCAAGACAGATAGCCGAGACCAAGACAGATAGCCGAGACCAAGACAGATAGCCGAGACCAAGACAGATAGCCGAGACCAAGACAGATTGCCGAGACAAAGACAGATAGCCGAGACAAAGACAGATAGCCGAGACAAAGACAGATAGCCGAGACAAAGACAGATAGCCGAGACAAAGACAGATAGCCGAGACAAAGACAGATAGCCGAGACAAAGACAGATAGCCGAGACAAAGACAGATAGCTAAGACAAAGACAGATAGCCGAGACCAAGACAGATAGCCGAGACAAAGACAGATAGCCGAGACCAAGACAGATAGCTAAGACAAAGACAGATAGCCGAGACCAAGACAGATAGCCGAGACAAAGACAGATAGCCGAGACCAAGACAGATAGCCGAGACCAAGACAGATAGCCGAGACAAAGACAGATAGCCGAGACCAAGACAGATTGCCGAGACAAAGACAGATAGCCGAGACAAAGACAGATAGCCGAGACAAAGACAGATAGCCGAGACAAAGACAGATAGCCGAGACAAAGACAGATAGCCGAGACAAAGACAGATAGCCGAGACAAAGACAGATAGCCGAGACAAAGACAGATAGCCGAGACCAAGACAGATAGCCGAGACAAAGACAGATAGCCGAGACAAAGACAGATAGTCGAGACAAAGACAGATAGCCGAGACAAAGACAGATAGCCGAGACAAAGACAGACAGCCGAGACAAAGACAGATAGCCGAGACAAAGACAGATAGCCGCTAGAAAGTTGCATTCCAGTGATACCTATGCATTTAAATGGACTTTAAAGCCTTTGTTAACCAGGAAGCTTCGTAGCCTGGCAGTGAGGTCGACCGCTGGTGTCGTTATAATCAACAGGTCGAGGTCCAGTCAGATCTTCCTTTTTAAATGTAAGAAATTGCTTATAACTGCAGTAATCACAGGTAGTATTGTTTTCTTATTTAGTGTCGTATCATCAATAAAACATTACAGATGGAAAAGATTATTAATAAGCTGTGAGAGACAGTCATTGTGAAGGAACAAGAACAATTAGTAAACCTGAAGTGTTATAAGGTGTGTCAGAGGTGCGAGTCAGCTTCAGAATGGTTCAACACTGATCAAGGAAGCATTGCTCATTATTAACTACAATTTTCAACTATAATTACCAATTTTCAACTAAAATTTTCATCTACAATTCAACTATAATTATTGTTGCTTGTCTTACACCTTCACCTGTTGCTCGTCTTACACCTTCACCTGTTGCTCGTCTTACACCTTCACCTGTTGCTTGTCTTACACCTTCACCTGTTGCTTGTCTTACACCTTCACCTGTTGCTTGTCTTACACCTTCACCTGTTGTTTGTCTTACACCTTCACCTGTTGCTTGTCTTACACCTTCACCTGTTGCTCGTCTTACACCTTCACCTGTTGCTTGTCTTACACCTTCACCTGTTGCTTGTCTTACACCTTCACCTGTTGTTTGTCTTACACCTTCACCTGTTGCTTGTCTTACACCTTCACCTGTTGCTTACACCTTCACCTGTTGCTTACACCTTAACCTGTTGTTTGTTTTACACCTTCACCTGTTGCTTGTCTTACACCTTCACCTGTTGCTTGTCTTACACCTTCACCTGTTGCTTGTCTTACACCTTCACCTGTTGCTTGTCTTACACCTTCACCTGTTGCTTGTCTTACACCTTCACCTGTTGCTTGTCTTACACCTTCACCTGTTGCTTGTCTTACACCTTCACCTGTTGTTTGTCTTACACCTTCACCTGTTGCTTGTCTTACACCTTCACCTGTTGCTTGTCTTACACCTTCACCTGTTGCTTGTCTTACACCTTCACCTGTTGCTTGTCTTACACCTTCACCTGTTGCTCGTCTTACACCTTCACCTGTTGCTTGTCTTACACCTTCACCTGTTGCTTGTCTTACACCTTCACCTGTTGCTTCACCTGTTGCTTGTCTTACACCTTCACCTGTTGCTTGTCTTACACCTTCACCTGTTGCTTGTCTTACACCTTCACCTGTTGTTTTACACCTTCACCTGTTGCTTGTCTTACACCTTCACCTGTTGCTCGTCTTACACCTTCACCTGTTGCTTGTCTTACACCTTCACCTGTTGCTTGTCTTACACCTTCACCTGTTGCTTGTTTTACACCTTCACCTGTTGCTTGTCTTACACCTTCACCTGTTGCTTGTTTTACACCTTCACCTGTTGCTTGTCTTACACCTTCACCTGTTGCTTGTCTTACACCTTCACCTGTTGCTTGTCTTACACCTTCACCTGTTGCTTGTTTTACACCTTCACCTGTTGCTCGTCTTACACCTTCACCTGTTGCTTGTCTTACACCTTCACCTGTTGCTCGTCTTACACCTTCACCTGTTGCTTGTCTTACACCTTCACCTGTTGCTTGTCTTACACCTTCACCTGTTGCTCGTCTTACACCTTCACCTGTTGCTTGTCTTACACCTTCACCTGTTGCTCGTCTTACACCTTCACCTGTTGCTCGTCTTACACCTTCACCTGTTGCTTGTCTTACACCTTCACCTGTTGTTTGTCTTACACCTTCACCTGTTGCTTGTCTTACACCTTCACGTGTTGCTCGTCTTACACCTTCACCTGTTGCTCGTCTTACACCTTCACCTGTTGTTTGTCTTACACCTTCACCTGTTGCTTGTCTTACACCTTCACCTGTTGCTCGTCTTACACCTTCACCTGTTGTTTGTCTTACACCTTCACCTGTTGCTCGTCTTACACCTTCACCTGTTGCTCGTCTTACACCTTCACCTGTTGCTTGTCTTACACCTTTGCTTGTCTTACACTTCACCTGTTGCTTCTTACACCTTCACCTGTTGCTTACACCTTCACCTGTTGCTTGTCTTACACCTTCACCTGTTGCTCGTCTTACACCTTCACCTGTTGCTCGTCTTACACCTTCACCTGTTGCTTGTCTTACACCTTCACCTGTTGCTCGTCTTACACCTTCACCTGTTGCTCGTCTTACACCTTCACCTGTTGCTCGTCTTACACCTTCACCTGTTGCTTGTCTTACACCTTCACCTGTTGCTCGTCTTACACCTTCACCTGTTGCTCGTCTTACACCTTCACCTGTTGCTTGTCTTACACCTTCACCTGTTGCTTGTCTTACACCTTCACCTGTTGCTTGTCTTACACCTTCACCTGTTGCTCGTCTTACACCTTCACCTGTTGCTTGTCTTACACCTTCACCTGTTGCTCGTCTTACACCTTCACCTGTTGCTCGTCTTACACCTTCACCTGTTGCTTGTTTTACACCTTCACCTGTTGCTCGTCTTACACCTTCACCTGTTGCTTGTTTTACACCTTCACCTGTTGCTCGTCTTACACCTTCACCTGTTGCTCGTCTTACACCTTCACCTGTTGCTCGTCTTACACCTTCACCTGTTGCTCGTCTTACACCTTCACCTGTTGCTTGTCTTACACCTTCACCTGTTGCTTGTTTTACGTCTTACACCTTCACCTGTTGCTCGTCTTACACCTTCACCTGTTGCTCGTCTTACACCTTCACCTGTTGCTTGTTTTACACCTTCACCTGTTGCTCGTCTTACACCTTCACCTGTTGCTCGTCTTACACCTTCACCTGTTGCTCGTCTTACACCTTCACCTGTTGCTTGTTTTACACCTTCACCTGTTGCTCGTCTTACACCTTCACCTGTTGCTCGTCTTACACCTTCACCTGTTGCTCGTCTTACACCTTCACCTGTTGCTTGTCACCTTACTGTTGCTTGTCTTACACCTTCACCTGTTGCTTGTCTTACACCTTCACCTGTTGCTCGTCTTACACCTTCACCTGTTGCTTGTCTTACACCTTCACCTGTTGCTTGTCTTACACCTTCACCTGTTGCTTGTCTTACACCTTCACCTGTTGCTTGTCTTACACCTTCACCTGTTGCTCGTCTTACACCTTCACCTGTAATTTACTTTACATTTTCTCCAGTTTGTAAAATTTCGTATTCTTCTAGTTCACTTTACATCTTCACTCGTAGTTAACTTCACTCATTCACTTAAGTTCATCTCATGTATTCAACTGCAGTTAACGATCCCGTACATCTAACACTTTCACCTCTTGTTCACTTTCACCTCTTGTTCACTTTCACCTCTTGTTCACTTTAATCCTTCACTTGTTGTTCACTTTTGAGCTTCTATGGGTCATTGAATCATTCCTGTTCACTACTGTCAAGATAGCTGTTGAATGAATGATGGTAAAAGTGATACCTTTTTAGATTCACTTTACCTTACGAGGGAACAACTGATGTGATAAAAAATATAGTAGAGACGAGGGTAATAATCATCCTGAACATCAGATCAAAAAAATACGAATGGGGAAAACATTCTTTTAATGTATGCAAACATTGCAGATAATTGCTTAGTATACTTAGCAATAAATGTTGAACAAGTCATTTAAAATGGAAAGGATGACAGAATAATTTCATGAAACTCTTGTAGTCGTTCCTCTACTGAGTGATTCTCAGCAGCAACATGTTCAGGTAGCTGCTGGATCATGTCCAACTTACCTACCCTGACACATGAAAAAAATTGCAATCAAAGTTGATATATTTGCTGGAGAGGGAGTTTAATGCTAAAAGTATAATTTGGGAAATGTTAATAACATAACTGGAAAAGAAGTCCCTACTTGCCCAGGGTTTAAGAGTACCTCCCATTGTCCCCCCTGTTCCAGTGTCTGGGAAGAAGTAATGATATAGACAAGAGTATGATGTTCACTGTATGACTGAGACAGCCTGATTAATAACACTCTGAAGCAGAATTACAGTGGTTCCATTGATGATTGTAGTGAACAGTGATCCCAGTGATGTGTATAGTGCACAGTGAACCTATTGATGTGCATAGTGAACAGTGATCCCATTAAAGTATCTAGTGAACAATGATCCCATTGATTTATCTAGTGAACAATGATCCCATTGATGTATTTAGTGAACCATGATCCAATTGATTTAGTGAACCATGATCCCATTCATGCATTTAGTGAACCATGATCCCATTGCTGTATTTAGTGAACCATGATCCCATTCATGCATTTAGTGAACCATGATCCCATTCATGCATTTAGTGAACCATGATCCCATTGCTGTATTTAGTGAACCATGATCCCATTCATGCATTTAGTGAACCATGATCCCATTCATGCATTTAGTGAACCATGATCCCATTGATGTATTTAGTGAACAATGATCCCATTGATGTGTATAGTGAACAGTGATGCCACTGAGAGTATCTCAGATGTTTATTGTTGTCATGGACTAACCTCCTGGCCACCAGGTGACGTGGAAGTACCTCCTGGCCACCAGGTGACGTGGAAGTGCCTCCTGGCCACCAGGTGACGTGGAAGTACCTCCTGGCCACCAGCTGACGTGGAAGTACCTCCTGGCCACCAGGTGACGTGAAAGTACCTCCTGGCCACCAGCTGACGTGGAAGTACCTCCTGGCCACCAGCTGACGTGGAAGTACCTCCTGGCCACCAGCTGACGTGGAAGTACCTCCTGGCCACCAGCTGACGTGGAAGTACCTCCTGGCCACCAGGTGACGTGGAAGTACCTCCTGGCCACCAGCTGACGTGGAAGTACCTCTTGGCCACCAGCTGACGTGGAAGTACCTCCTGGCCACCAGCTGACGTGGAAGTACCTCCTGGCCACCAGCTGACGTGGAAGTACCTCCTGGCCACCAGCTGACGTGGAAGTACCTCCTGGCCACCAGCTGACGTGGAAGTACCTCCTGGCCACCAGCTGACGTGGAAGTACCTCCTGGCCACCAGCTGACGTGGAAGTACCTCCTGGCCACCAGCTGACGTGGAAGTACCTCCTGGCCACCAGCTGACGTGGAAGTACCTCCTGGCCACCAGCTGACGTGGAAGTACCTCCTGGCCACCAGCTGACGTGGAAGTACCTCCTGGCCACCAGCTGACGTGGAAGTACCTCCTGGCCACCAGCTGACGTGGAAGTACCTCCTGGCCACCAGCTGACGTGGAAGTACCTCCTGGCCACCAGCTGACGTGAAAGTACCTCCTGGCCACCAGCTGACGTGGAAGTACCTCCTGGCCACCAGCTGACGTGGAAGTACCTCCTGGCCACCAGCTGACGTGGAAGTACCTCCTGGCCACCAGCTGACGTGGAAGTACCTCCTGGCCACCAGCTGACGTGGAAGTACCTCCTGGCCACCAGGTGACGTGGAAGTACCTCCTGGCCACCAGCTGACGTGGAAGTACCTCCTGGCCACCAGGTGACGTGGAAGTACCTCCTGGCCCCCAGGTGACGTGGAAGTACCTCCTGGCCACCAGCTGACGTGGAAGTACCTCCTGGCCACCAGCTGACGTGGAAGTACCTCCTGGCCACCAGCTGACGTGGAAGTACCTCCTGGCCACCAGCTGACGTGGAAGTACCTCCTGGCCACCAGCTGACGTGGAAGTACCTCCTGGCCACCAGCTGACGTGGAAGTACCTCCTGGCCACCAGCTGATGTGGAAGTACCTCCTGGCCACCAGCTGACGTGGAAGTACCTCCTGGCCACCAGCTGACGTGGAAGTACCTCCTGGCCACCAGCTGACGTGGAAGTACCTCCTGGCCACCAGCTGACGTGGAAGTACCTCCTGGCCACCAGCTGATGTGGAAGTACCTCCTGGCCACCAGCTGACGTGGAAGTACCTCCTGGCCACCAGGTGACGTGGAAGTACCTCCTGGCCACCAGCTGACGTGGAAGTACCTCCTGGCCACCAGCTGACGTGGAAGTACCTCCTGGCCACCAGCTGACGTGGAAGTACCTCCTGGCCACCAGCTGATGTGGAGGTACCTCCTGGCCACCAGCTGACGTGGAGGTACCTCCTGGCCACCAGCTGACGTGGAGGTACCTCCTGGCCACCAGCTGACGTGGAGGTACCTCCTGGCCACCAGCTGACGTGGAGGTACCTCCTGGCCACCAGCTGACGTGGAGGTACCTCCTGGCCACCAGCTGACGTGGAGGTACCTCTTGGCCACCAGCTGACGTGGAGGTACCTCTTGGCCACCAGCTGACGTGGAGGTACCTCCTGGCCACCAGCTGACGTGGAGGTACCTCTTGGCCACCAGCTGACGTGGAGGTATATGTGGGGCTTCAAAGCTTCGTTAACCAGGAAGAGTCGTAGTGTGACAGTGAGGTCGACTGCTGGTATCCTCTAGATCATCAGGTCGAACTCAAAGATGTCTTTCATTTCTTCCTTTTTTTTTTGGAATAAATTGAAGATGTCTTCATTGATCACTAGTGTTTTTTAATGTGTATTTCTCGCAAGAGTTATTTCAAAATTGCTGAAAATGAGGAGCTGTTAGAAAGATGGAGGGGCAGTAAGGGGTAAGTTTATGCTGAGAAAAATACTTTGTATGTAAATGAGTACAGATTGTTGACATGATAATAGTAAACTGAAGTATAGGAATATTGACTTAGAACTGTCTTTGTAAGACATCCACTCTCCCCCCTCTCTCTCCTTTTTTTTCTTTTTAGCAGGGTTTGACAGGTTAAGGATCCCTAGCTTTATTGACAAACTATTTACAGGTTAAGGATTCCTAACTTTATTGACAAGCTAAGAGCTGTTACCTACATCAGCTCATTTGAAAGTATTTTAATTGTTGTGAGACATACAAGTAGGGAACAGGATGAAGTTGGAGCCATCTGTGGGCCAGCATTTTTATCTGCTCAATTGACTTTATCTCGTTGACATCATAATGCTGTACGAATGTGTTCCAGACTCGAGTCATCCTGGGGATAAATGATCTCAGATGGAGTGATGTTCTGGAGAAGGATACAGCCATAGTGAAGTTGCTGCTTTCTGCCCGTCTTGTGGTATAGAAGCTTGCTTCACGCTGTCCTCGAAGTGGATCCAAGTGTGGTATTTTGACAATATTGGCCTTGTACATAACAGTAAGGCCACCCACATCCCTCCTGTGTTGAAGGCTCTGCTAAAATGACAGGTCTATCCAGGATGGGTCCAGGCGAGAGATGAGACGTCTTGCTTTGTCAAACAGTCACAGATGAGAAGGGGGCAGGCGAACCAAGAAAGTGGAGCATACTCAAGGTGTGAGCGTACTTGTGCCGCGTACAAAATCTTGCAACCCCTACTGTCAAGCAGATGCGAGATATGGCGAAGTGTTGTAAGCTTCCTGGCTGCCATGTTTGCAAAATTTACAACGTGGTTCTTCATGGTCAGTTTGGAGTCAAATTTCACCCCAAGAATAAGAACTTCTTCCCCAGGTGCCAACACCCTCCCATTCATCCTTACTACTGCACTGGCATTACCATCATGGTACCTAGAGACCATCATCATTTGTGTTTTCTCAGGTACAAATGTTACTTGTCATCTATTTCCCCAAGCTGATATAGCTCTTAGCTGGTGATTGATGTAGCTTAGAGCAGCTTTCATTTCTTCTCTTGGATAAGTGAATGTCAGTGTACAGTCGTCTGCATATGCATGAGATTCTGGGATGAGATGAAGATGTGGGTGAAGAAAAAATCTTATCGCCACTGCACTACCATCACCCCTACACTATCACCACTACACTTCGTCATCACACTACAATCACCACTACCATCACCCCTACACTATCACCACTACACTTCGTCATCACACTACAATCACCACTACCATCACCACTACACTATCACCACTACACTACGTCATCACACTACAATCACCACTACCATCACCACTACACTATCACCACTACACTACGTCATCACACTACAATCACCACTACCATCACCACTACACTATCACCACTACACTACGTCATCACACTACAATCACCACTACCATCACCCCTACACTATCACCACTACACTACGTCATCACACTACAATCACCACTACCATCACCCCTACACTATCACCACTACACTACGTCATCACACTACAATCACCACTACCATCACCCCTACACTATCACCACTACACTACGTCATCACACTACAATCACCACTACCATCACCCCTACACTATCACCACTACACTACGTCATCACACTACAATCACCACTACCATCACCCCTACACTATCACCACTACACTACGTCATCACACTACAATCACCACTACCATCACCCCTACACTATCACCACTACACTACGTCATCACACTACAATCACCACTACCATCACCCCTACACTATCACCACTACACTACGTCATCACACTACAATCACCACTACCATCACCCCTACACTATCACCACTACACTACGTCATCACACTACAATCACCACTACCATCACCCCTACACTATCACCACTACACTACGTCATCACACTACAATCACCACTACCATCACCCCTACACTATCACCACTACACTACGTCATCACACTACAATCACCACTACCATCACCCCTACACTATCACCACTACACTACGTCATCACACTACAATCACCACTACCATCACCCCTACACTATCACCACTACACTACGTCATCACACTACAATCACCACTACCATCACCCCTACACTATCACCACTACACTACGTCATCACACTACAATCACCACTACCATCACCCCTACACTATCACCACTACACTACGTCATCACACTACAATCACCACTACCATCACCCCTACACTATCACCACTACACTACGTCATCACACTACAATCACCACTACCATCACCCCTACACTATCACCACTACACTACGTCATCACACTACAATCACCACTACCATCACCCCTACACTATCACCACTACACTACGTCATCACACTACAATCACCACTACCATCACCCCTACACTATCACCACTACACTACGTCATCACACTACAATCACCACTACCATCACCCCTACACTATCACCACTACACTACGTCATCACACTACAATCACCACTACCATCACCCCTACACTATCACCACTACACTACGTCATCACACTACAATCACCACTACCATCACCACTACACTATCACCACTACACTACGTCATCACACTACAATCACCACTACCATCACCACTACACTATCACCACTACACTACGTCATCACACTACAATCACCACTACCATCACCCCTACACTATCACCACTACACTACGTCATCACACTACAATCACCACTACCATCACCACTACACTATCACCACTACACTACGTCATCACACTACAATCACCACTACCATCACCCCTACACTATCACCACTACACTACGTCATCACACTACAATCACCACTACCATCACCACTACACTATCACCACTACACTACGTCATCACACTACAATCACCACTACCATCACCCCTACACTATCACCACTACACTACGTCATCACACTACAATCACCACTACCATCACCCCTACACTATCACCACTACACTACGTCATCACACTACAATCACCACTACCATCACCCCTACACTATCACCACTACACTACGTCATCACACTACAATCACCACTACCATCACCCCTACACTATCACCACTACACTTCGTCATCACACTACAATCACCACTACCATCACCCCTACACTATCACCACTACACTTCGTCATCACACTACAATCACCACTACCATCACCCCTACACTATCACCACTACACTACGTCATCACACTACAATCACCACTATCATCACCCCTACACTATCACCACTACACTTCGTCATCACACTACAATCACCACTACCATCACCCCTACACTATCACCACTACACTTCGTCATCACACTACAATCACCACTACCATCACCCCTACACTATCACCACTACACTTCGTCATCACACTACAATCACCACTACCATCACCCCTACACTATCACCACTACACTTCGTCATCACACTACAATCACCACTACCATCACCCCTACACTATCACCACTACACTTCGTCATCACACTACAATCACCACTACCATCACCCCTACACTATCACCACTACACTTCGTCATCACACTACAATCACCACTACCATCACCACTACACTACCATCACCCCTACACTATCACCACTACACTACGTCATCACACTACAATCACCACTACCATCACTACTACACTACCATCACCCCTACACTATCACCACTACACTACGTCATCACACTACAATCACCACTACCATCACCCCTACACTATCACCACTACACTACGTCATCACACTACAATCACCACTACCATCACCCCTACACTATCACCACTACACTACGTCATCACACTACAATCACCACTACCATCACCCCTACACTATCACCACTACACTACGTCATCACACTACAATCACCACTACCATCACCCCTACACTATCACCACTACACTACGTCATCACACTACAATCACCACTATCATCACCCCTACACTATCACCACTACACTACGTCATCACACTACAATCACCACTACCATCACCCCTACACTATCATCACTACACTACGTCATCACACTACAATCACCACTACCATCACCCCTACACTATCACCACTACACTACGTCATCACACTACAATCACCACTACCATCACCCCTACACTATCACCACTACACTACGTCATCACACTACAATCACCACTACCATCACCCCTACACTATCACCACTACACTACGTCATCACACTACAATCACCACTACCATCACCCCTACACTATCACCACTACACTACGTCATCACACTACAATCACCACTACCATCACCCCTACACTATCACCACTACACTACGTCATCACACTACAATCACCACTACCATCACCCCTACACTATCACCACTACACTACGTCATCACACTACAATCACCATTACCATCACCCCTACACTATCACCACTACACTACGTCATCACACTACAATCACCACTACCATCACCCCTACACTATCACCACTACACTACGTCATCACACTACAATCACCACTACCATCACCACTACACTACTATCACCACTACACTACCATCACACTACACTACTATCACCACTACACTACCATCATCACATTACAATCACCACTACCATCACTACTACACTACCATCACCCCTACACTATCACGACTACACTACGTCATCACACTACAATCACCACTACCATCACCACTACACTATCACCACTACACTACGTCATCACACTACAATCACCACTACCATCACCACTACACTATCACCACTACACTACGTCATCACACTACAATCACCACTACCATCACCCCTACACTATCACCACTACACTACGTCATCACACTACAATCACCACTACCATCACCCCTACACTATTACCACTACACTACGTCATCACACTACAATCACCACTACCATCACCCCTACACTATCACCACTACACTACGTCATCACACTACAATCACCACTACCATCACCACTACACTACTATCACCACTACACTACCATCACACTACAATACTATCACCACTACACTACCATCATCACACTACAATCACCACTACCATCACTACTACACTACCATCACCCCTACACTATCACGACTACACTACGTCATCACACTACAATCACCACTACCATCACCACTACACTATCACCACTACACTACGTCATCACACTACAATCACCACTACCATCACCCCTACACTATCACCACTACACTACGTCATCACACTACAATCACCACTACCATCACCCCTACACTATCACCACTACACTACGTCATCACACTACAATCACCACTACCATCACCCCTACACTATCACCACTACACTACGTCATCACACTACAATCACCACTACCATCACCCCTACACTATCACCACTACACTACGTCATCACACTACAATCACCACTACCATCACCCCTACACTATCACCACTACATTACGTCATCACACTACAATCACCACTACCATCACCCCTACACTATCACCACTACACTACGTCATCACACTACAATCACCACTACCATCACCACTACACTACTATCACCACTACACTACCATCACACTACACTACTATCACAACTACACTACCATCATCACACTACAATCACCACTACCATCACTATTACACTACCATCACCCCTACACTATCACGACTACACTACGTCATCACACTACAATCACCACTACCATAACCACTACACTATTACCACTACACTACGTCATCACACTACAATCACCACTACCATCACCACTACACTATCACCACTACACTACGTCATCACACTACAATCACCACTACCATCACTACTACACTACCATCACCCCTACACTATCACCACTACACTACGTCATCACACTACAATCACCACTACCATCACCACTTCTCTATCACCACTACACTACGTCATCACACTACAATCACCACTACCATCACCACTACACTACTATCACCACTACACTACCATCACACTACACTACTATCACCACTACACTACCATCATCACACTACAATCACCACTACACTACTATCACCACTACACTACCATCGTCACAGTACAATCACCCCTACCATCACTATTACACTACCATCACCATTACACTACCATCATCACACTACAATCACCACTACCATCACTACTACACTACCATCACCCCTACACTATCACCACTACACTACCATCACACTACAATCACCACTACCATCACTGTTACACTACCATCACCACTACACTACCATCATCACACTACAGTCACCACTACCATCACTACTACACTACCATCACCACTACACTACCATCATCACACTACAGTCACCACTACCATCACTACTACACTACCATCACCACTACACTACCATCATCACACTACAGTCACCACTACCATCACTACTACACTACCATCACCATTACACTACCATCATCACACTACAGTCACCACTACCATCACTACTACACTACCATCACACTACACTACTATCACCACTACACTAATATCACAAAACGATCGCCACACTAAACTATCACTACACTACCATCACTACTACGCTACCATCACCACTACACTATCATCACCACACTACAATCACAACTACACTACAATCACCACTACACTGCCATCATCACACTACAGTCACCACTACCATCACTATTACACTACCATCACCACTACACTACCATCATCACATTACAATCACCACTACCATCACTGCTACACTACCATCACCACTACAGAACAATCACCACTACACAACAATCATTATACTGTCACTACTACACTACCATCACCAGTACACTGCCATCACCACACTACAATCACCATTATCATTACTACTCAACAATCGCTACACTATACTATAACTACTACACTACCATCACCACTACACTAACCATCACCACTACACTACCATCACTACACAATCACCACACTAAACTATCACTACTACACTACCATTATAACATTACAATCACCACTAAACTACCATCACCAATAAATTATCATCACGACTACATTAATATCACCACACTACACTATTATCACCACTACATTTACATCACCACAATGCAATAGCCACTACAAAACCATTAGCACTACACAACCGTCACCACACTATCATTATCACTACACTACAATCACCACACTGCATTACCATCACCACACTGCAATCACAACTACACTACCACCATCACACTACAATATCTACACTACCGTCACAATTACACTACCATCACCACACTACACTACCATCACCACACTAAACTGCCATCACACTACACTACCATCAGTACACTACACTGCCATCACCACACTATACTACCATCACCACACTATACTACCATCGCCACACTACACTGCCATCACCACACTACACTATCACTAAACTTCTATCATCACTACACTATCATCACTACACTACACTGCCATCACTACTATACTGCCATCACAACTGCACTGCCATCGCCACTACACTGCCATCACCACTACACTGCCATCACCACTACACTGCCATCGCCACTACACTGCCATCACCACTACACTGCCATCGCCACTACACTGCCATCACCACTACACTGCCATCACCACTACACTGCCATCTTCACTATACTACCATGACAACGCTACAATCACTATAACCATCACCACTATGCTAACATAACTACCACATTAGCATCACTACTACACTACCATCAGCCTTATAATTCGAATATAACTATTTTCGGCTGTCAGTATGGTATACCAGGGCACGTTCTTGGCACAGGAAAGATGTATATGGGAAAATCAAAATAAACTTACATATCCAGGAGTTAATAGTAGTAATTTGTCTAGTAAACAAGATGTCTCGCTACACCATCCTTCTCGTGGTTTTCCTCTATGGAGGTTTGCTCTTGGTGAACGAGTGTACTAGGAAACGAAAATGGGAGCTTATAAATGCTGTCAGGTCTCGTTACAGGAATGAGCTGTCTCAGGGATTGAATATTAGCGTAGCAAGCTTTGTGGACGCCCAAACTGACAATACAGAGGCAGTATGGGCCAAAATACCTCTTCTTAATACGATTATTACTCTTGTGCAGAATTATATCTGGACTGAGAGGTTAATGGCAGAGACCAGGGAAGTATTGTCCTGCTTCTCTCCCTGGTATGTCCGTGGCTACCTTCTCGCTGGTGCCCTCTCTGTAGTAGTCGTAGTAACCCTCACCGTACATAACACAGTGCTATTTATTACTTGGATTAATAAGTCCCTCAAGTATTGCATTAAAATAATATATTGTGAATCTGAACAAATTTCCTTCGTTGATACTGACGATGTACATGAAGATCCATCAGCTGATAGTGACGAGGAGTATGAAGATCCTTCAGCTGATAGTGACGAGGAGTATGAAGATCCTTCAGCTGATAGTGACGAGGAGTATGAAGATCCTTCAGCTGATAGTGACGAGGAGTATGAAGATCCTTCAGCTGATAGTGACGAGGAGTATGAAGATCCTTCAGCTGATAGTGACGATGTTCATGAAGATCCATCAGCTGATATTGACGATTTGTTTGGCGATGCTTCCGCTGATGTGGCTGTCTTAAATGAAGACCATTCTGACAACTTCGTAGTGACCTTCCAAGAGGATATTGTTGATTTAAAACATCTGCTCAACTCCTTCGAGAAAGATTTAGAAGAGTTTGTGTTTCTCTGCGTCAAACACAACTTGTCTGGAACATCCTTCAGGGAGGGAACAAATCTTACCAAATCATTCCTCGACTTTGTCAACGATACAAAATTATTTATTGATGGATGCATAAAATTCGTGGAAAACCCACCAGTCCTTCCAAGTGAGGATAATGGTCGTGTGATGGACGTGCAATATGCTCCAGGTGAGGATAATGGTCGTGTGATGGACGTGCAATATGCTCCAGGTGAGGATAATGGTCGTGTGATGGACGTGCAATATGCTCCAGGTGAGGATAATGGTCGTGTGATGGACGTGCAATATGCTCCAGGTGAGGATAATGGTCGTGTGATGGACGTGCAATATGCTCCAGGTGAGGATAATGGTCGTGTGATGGACGTGCAATATGCTCCAGGTGAGGATAATGGTCGTGTGATGGACGTGCAATATGCTCCAGGTGAGGATAATGGTCGTGTGATGGACGTGCAATATGCTCCAAGTGAGGATAATGGTCGTGTGATGGACGTGCAATATGCTCCAGGTGAGGATAATGGTCGTGTGATGGACGTGCAATATGCTCCAGGTGGTATTGCATACTCTTTACTCTTCGATGTGTGAGAATTGTTGGTGAACAAATCGTGATTTTTAAATATATGTCAAGGTATATTATATTTTTCTTTTATGATTTTGCAATATTTCAGTTATAAAACAGAGGATAAGATGGTAGACAGAAAACGTTACTCTGTTGAATTATTTAAGGAAACATTATTATTATTATTATTATTATTATTATTATTATTATTATTATCATTGCTGGTAAACCCTTGAAACCCAAGACGTCATTTGTTTCTGATGAGGTGCTGGAGTTCTCTTTCCGATTATTCCACCTAAAATAGACTGCTAATTTCCAGGTATCTATTGCTAGGTGAACAGGGGCAAGGAGACTAACACCAAGGTACTTAGTTACAGCTAGGAGAACAGGGGCAGCAGTAAGAACAAGCAGGCTAACGCCCAGGTACCTGCTTACTGCTAGGTGAACAAGGGCAGCAGGTGTTAGGAGACTAACTCCCAAGTACGTAAATAACTCAAGTGAACATCCCAGTAAAAATATACAAAATATGACTGATGATTGTGACTCAGAGTCTCCCTGGAACCTCTCCAGAGGAGTCAGTTCTATTGTTATTCTTGTATATTTGTTTGTCTAAGTCTTGATTCACTTTCGTATAACTTTTTCATTGCTTTAATTTTTTTAGGAATTGCTTCATGTTTGTTTATTAAATAACAAAAAGGTAGAATACCGTGACTTGAACAATACACAAATAACCCGCATATACGAAAGAGAGGAGCTTACGACGACGTTTCGGTCTGACTTGGACCATTTACAAAGTCACAGTGTGTCTTTCTAAATGGTCCAAGTCAGACCAGAACGTCGTCGTAAGTTCCTCTCTCCTACATGCCAGTTATTTGTGTCTGTTTATTATTAATTTTGTGAATTTTGTTTCATCTTTAATTCTCAAAATTATTTATATTTGCGTGTGATGAATGTTTTTTTTTCTCTCTCTGATTTTCTAAGAATTGTCCTGGGATCTCCGAAATTTTGAGAAGGATCCGGAGTCGACTGTATTAAATTTTATACTTCTCTGTATAAAGACAAAACACTGCGGTAGAATGCATTGTAATATAGTGTTGGATTCTAAAACGATACAGTTTTTGATATCAAGTGATTGTTTAATTCTGTTCTGTCATTATGTGTAGCATTATATGTCACACAGTGCACTACTGTACTTACTGACTGTGTTGTAATATTAGCAAAAAAAGAAAAATTCACAGTAACAGTGAGGGAGATTCCTTGACACTAGTAAAGGACTCTCGCTCCAAAGAAACAAATATCTTAGCTGGATTGAAGCAGCATCTCCCGTTGTCTTAGGCACTGTATGACATAACGGTTTACTGCTTTCCAATAAATATAATAATAATAGTAATGCAGGGAAATGTTATATTATAACATTATAATATTAAGTAATATTTAACAATTTTGTACCGTGCTTCGTGTCTACTCAGCACAGTACTTTGATACTAATAGCAGAACTTATTTCAGTCTTCAAAACTCTGTTAAGGGTTGTTAAAACTTCACATCACTATACTTTTCTACTTGGTAAAGTTATTGCATTTTGTCCGGTGAAACGATGGTGCAGGACTTCAAAAATATCTGCCAAAATAATGCTGGGTGATATTAAGTGTAAAAGAACTAGGAATCACCATCTTCCTCAAGCTTCCTTGAGAGAGGAAGAAGAGGAGGAGTGAATGGCACCACACAGACTAAATGACACACTGTGGAATAGATAAAAAGCATAAACAGAAACAAATCTCAAAAATACTTAGATATATCTTGAGATTTGTTTTTAACACTGATGAAATGGAGATAAATAATAATAAGCTTGTACATAATGCCAATGGAGATCATTCACATGAGCCAGCAGCTGAAACTGGTGATCGTTGCATTCAACAAGATGCAAATATGACTTCCATAATGCAGTAGCTTTTCATTTTCGCCACATTTGTTGGAATTCTTTGACTGAAAATTAAGAATCAATAATTATTTTTAGCTGCAGTCCAGAACTGTTTTTTAAGCAATTTGTAACCGAACCAGCCAGAGGAAATAACCAGCCAGAGGAAATAACCAGCCAGAAGAAATAACCAGCCAGAGGAAATAACCAGCCAGAGGAAATAACCAGCCAGAGGAAATAAGCAGCCAGAGGAAATAACCAGCCAGAAGAAATAACCAGCCAGAGGAAATAACCAGCCAGAGGAAATAACCAGCCAGAGGAAATAACCAGCCAGAAGAAATAACCAGCCAGAAGAAATAACCAGCCAGAGGAAATAACCAGCCAGAAGAAATAACCAGCCAGAAGAAATAACCAGCCAGAGGAAATAACCAGCCAGAGGAAATAACCAGCCAGAAGAAATAACCAGCCAGAAGAAATAACCAGCCAGAGGAAATAACCAGCCAGAAGAAATAACCAGCCAGAAGAAATAACCAGCCAGAGGAAATAACCAGCCAGAGGAAATAACCAGCCAGAGGAAATAACCAGCCAGAGGAAATAACCAGCCAGAGGAAATAACCAGCCAGAAGAAATAACCAGCCAGAGGAAATAACCAGCCAGAAGAAATAACCAGCCAGAGGAAATAACCAGCCAGAGGAAATAACCAGCCAGAGGGAATAACCAGCCAGAGGAAATAACCAGCCAGAGGAAATAACCAGCCAGAAGAAATAACCAGCCAGAAGAAATAACCAGCCAGAGGAAATAACCAGCCAGAAGAAATAACCAGCCAGAAGAAATAACCAGCCAGAGGAAATAACCAGCCAGAGGAAATAACCAGCCAGAAGAAATAACCAGCCAGAGGAAATAACCAGCCAGAGGAAATAACCAGCCAGAAGAAATAACCAGCCAGAAGAAATAACCAGCCAGAGGAAATAACCAGCCAGAGGAAATAACCAGCCAGAGGAAATAACCAGCCAGAGGAAATAACCAGCCAGAGGAAATAACCAGCCAGAGGAAATAACCAGCCAGAGGAAATAACCAGCCAGAGGAAATAACCAGCCAGAGGAAATAACCAGCCAGAGGAAATAACCAGCCAGAGGAAATAACCAGCCAGAGGAAATAACCAGCCAGAGGAAATAACCAGCCAGAGGAAATAACCAGCCAGAGGAAATAACCAGCCAGAGGAAATAACCAGCCAGAGGAAATAACCAGCCAGAGGAAATAACCAGCCAGAAGGCCAAGGAAATAACCAGCCAGAGGAAATAACCAGCCAGAGGAAATAACCAGCCAGAGGAAATAACCAGCCAGAGGAAATAACCAGCCAGAGGAAATAACCAGCCAGAGGAAATAACCAGCCAGAGGAAATAACCAGCCAGAGGAAATAACCAGCCAGAGGAAATAACCAGCCAGAGGAAATAACCAGCCAGAGGAAATAACCAGCCAGAGGAAATAACCAGCCAGAGGAAATAACCAGCCAGAGGAAATAACCAGCCAGAGGAAATAACCAGCCAGAGGAAATAACCAGCCAGAGGAAATAACCAGCCAGAAGAAATAACCAGCCAGAAGAAATAACCAGCCAGAAGAAATAACCAGCCAGAGGAAATAACCAGCCAGAGGAAATAACCAGCTAGAGGAAATAACCAGCCAGAGGAAATAACCAGCCAGAGGAAATAACCAGCCAGAAGAAATAACCAGCCAGAAGAAATAACCAGCCAGAGGAAATAACCAGCCAGAGGAAATAACCAGCCAGAAGAAATAACCAGCCAGAAGAAATAACCAGCCAGAGGAAATAACCAGCCAGAGGAAATAACTACTTCACACGTTTTAGTAAATAAGGAGAGTCTGGTAAATAATCTAGATATCAATGTAGAGCTGATCGCGTTATCACATATCTATTATCTTTATTATCAGCCGATAGTATAAGGATCAAGAAGAAATGAGCCTCGATTATAACACCGATGATCAGGGGAAAAAATGGGTCCACTTAAAGCTAGGTCTGGGTAATGTGATGGAAATCAGCAGGTAATGTGCTCTTAAGAGATATTTCTCGTCGGTATCCACACAAGACAAATAATAATTTTAAGAGCTTGAAGAAGATAAATGAAATACTATTTAAGTTTCTAGGAACATATTTATTAAACAAGGAAACATATTAAAACAAATTAAGTATTGGAGCCCTGATGTTATTTTTTCTTGGGTCGAGAATGCAAAACGGAATTTGTTGAAGAATTAGACACATGTGCAACATCTGGCTGTCTTTATTGTAGATGTTTCGCCATCCAGTGGCTTCTTTACTACTACTGGCCCGTCCCTCGGGTATGACCTACTTTCACTGGAAAATCCAGCCTACCAGTGACCTTTGTAACTTGTTCAGCTATCAAAACTTTGGGGCTCAGTCCCTGGACCCATTATGTACTTCTGAAATCTTTTTGACTACCGCCCACAGGATGGGTATGGGGTGTATAATAAACATATCAAACTAACAACGACAATAACTTCGACTGCTACACGTCCCCCATCTGACGCCAGTTCATAAGTACCAGTCTTCATGCCTGTGCTCCAGACTCTTCACGACTGTGATGCTCTTCACCAACTGCAAGGCTGAGGGACTGATTACCTCGGCTTTTGAATATAATTCTACTATCTTCCAATTTTCTCCGTGAATTTGTACTGATAAAGCCACTGTATAGCGAAATGTCAGCTGATACCAATCAGCTGACTGGTGTCTCACTCCGAGATAACTTCCCCTTATTTCTTCTGTTGCTACTTTTGCAACATTGCATAGTTCCTGATGATGCACGGAGATGTGTGAAAGTAATTGAGCTGAAGATTTCCATCCCCCGTGGCTTGTCTTGCGGGCACACACACACACACACACACACACACACACACACACACACACACACACACACACACACACACACACACACACACACACACACACAATAAGGTTAGCTAAGTTTTCTAAGGTTCTTCACGTACAAAATTATTAATTTTTACATTAACATAAAAAAATACATTTCTATAAACGTATAAGATAAAACTTGAGAAAGAACTTAATTTTAGATAAGCTCTTGCTTATTTACCCTTGTGCAGAATTATATCTGGACTGAGAGGTTAATGGCAGAGACCAGGGAAGTATTGTCCTGCTTCTCTCCCTGGTATGTCCGTGGCTACCTTCTCGCTGGTGCCCTCTCTGTAGTAGTCGTAGTAACCCTCACCGTACATAACACAGTGCTATTTATTACTTGGATTAATAAGTCCCTCAAGTACTGCATTAAAATAATATATTGTGAATCTGAACAAATTTCCTTCGTTGATACTGACGATGTTCATGAAGATCCATCAGCTGATAGTGACGAGGAGTATGAAGATCCTTCAGCTGATAGTGACGAGGAGTATGAAGATCCTTCAGCTGATAGTGACGAGGAGTATGAAGATCCTTCAGCTGATAGTGACGAGGAGTATGAAGATCCTTCAGCTGATAGTGACGAGGAGTATGAAGATCCTTCAGCTGATAGTGACGAGGAGTATGAAGATCCTTCAGCTGATAGTGACGAGGAGTATGAAGACCCATCAGCTGATAGTGACGAGGAGTATGAAGACCCATCAGCTGATTGTGACGATGTTCATGAAGATCCATCAGCTGATAGTGACGAGGAGTATGAAGATCCATCAGCTGATTGTGACGAGGAGTATGAAGATCCTTCAGCTGATAGTGACGAGGAGTATGAAGATCCTTCAGCTGATAGTGACGAGGAGTATGAAGACTTTACCTATTCGGCACTATATATATATATATATATATATATATATATATATATATATATATATATATATATATATATGGAATGAACCTTGGTAATAAATACCGACGCGACCTGAGGAATGTTCTTATTACATTCCTCAGGTCACGTGCGTCACATCTCACTCTCCGCCTATATACATAATGTCTTTCTACCTCTGTATGTTAGAAGTGATCAAGGTCCCAGGACCGAAACGTTTTCTAATAAATATGTTATAGTGTTTGCTTACGTGTCTTTCTAAACCATATATATATATATATATATATATATATATATATATATATATATATATATATATATATATATATATATATATATATATATATATATTATCACACTGGACGATTCCCACCAAGGCAGGGTGGCCCGAAAAAGAAAAACTTTCACCATCATTCACTCCATCACTGTCTTGCCAGAAGGGTGTTTTACACTACAGTTTTTAAACTGCAACATTAACACCCCTCCTTCAGAGTGCAGGCACTGTACTTCCCATCTCCAGGACTCAAGTCCGGCCTGCCGGTTTCCCTGAACCCCTTCATAAATGTTACTTTGCTCACACTCCAACAGCACGTCAAGTATTAAAAACCATTTGTCTCCATTCACTCCTATCAAACACGCTCATGCATACCTGCTGGAAGTCCAAGCCCCTCGCACACAAAACCTCCTTTACCCCCTCTCTCCAACCTTTCCTAGGCCGACCCCTACCCCGCCTTCCTTCCACTACAGACTGATACACTCTTGAAGTCATTCTGTTTCGCTCCATTCTCTCTACATGTCCGAACCACCTCAACAACCCTTCCTCAGCCCTCTGGACAACAGTTTTGGTAATCCCGCACCCCCTCCTAACTTCCAAACTACGAATTCTCTGCATTATATTCACACCACACATTGCCCTCAGACATGACATCTCCACTGCCTCCAGCCTTCTCCTCGCTGCAACATTCATCACCCATGCTTCACACCCATATAAGAGCGTTGGTAAAACTATACTCTCATACATTCCCCTCTTTGCCTCCAAGGACAAAGTTCTTTGTCTCCACAGACTCCTAAGTGCACCACTCACTCTTTTTCCCTCATCAATTCTATGATTCACCTCATCTTTCATAGACCCATCCGCTGACACGTCCACTCCCAAATATCTCAATACATTCACCTCCTCCATACTCTCTCCCTCCAATCTGATATTCAATCTTTCATCACCTAATCTTTTTGTTATCCTCATAACCTTACTCTTTCCTGTATTCACCTTTAATTTTCTTCTTTTGCACACCCTACCAAATTCATCCACCAATCTCTGCAACTTCTCTTCAGAATCTCCCAAGAGCACAGTGTCATCAGCAAAGAGCAGCTGTGACAACTCCCACTTTGTGTGTGATTCTTTATCTTTTAACTCCACGCCTCTTGTCAAGACCCTCGCATTTACTTCTCTTACAACCCCATCTATAAATATATTAAACAACCACGGTGACATCACACATCCTTGTCTAAGGCCTACTTTTACTGGGAAATAATTTCCCTCTTTCCTACATACTCTAACTTGAGCCTCACTATCCTCGTAAAAACTCTTCACTGCTTTCAGTAACCTACCTCCTACACCATACACTTGCAACATCTGCCACATTGCCCCCCTATCCACCCTGTCATACGCCTTTTCCAAATCCATAAATGCCACAAAGACCTCTTTAGCCTTATCTAAATACTGTTCACTTATATGTTTCACTGTAAACACCTGGTCCACACACCCTCTACCTTTCCTAAAGCCTCCTTGTTCATCTGCTATCCTCTTCTCCGTCTTACTCTTAATTCTTTCAATAATAACTCTACCATACACTTTACCAGGTATACTCAGCAGACTTATCCCCCTATAATTTTTGCACTCTCTTTTATCCCCTTTGCCTTTATACAAAGGAACTATGCATGCTCTCTGCCAATCCCTAGGTACCTTACCCTCTTCCATACATTTATTAAATAATTGCACCAACCACTCCAAAACTATATCCCCACCTGCTTTTAACATTTCTATCTTTATCCCATCAATCCCGGCTGCCTTACCCCCTTTCATTTTACCTACTGCCTCACGAACTTCCCCCACACTCACAACTGGCTCTTCCTCACTCCTACAAGATGTTATTCCTCCTTGCCCTATACACGAAATCACAGCTTCCCTATCTTCATCAACATTTAACAATTCCTCAAAATATTCCCTCCATCTTCCCAATACCTCTAACTCTCCATTTAATAACTCTCCTCTCCTATTTTTAACTGACAAATCCATTTGTTCTCTAGGCTTCCTTAACTTGTTAATCTCACTCCAAAACTTTTTCTTATTTTCAACAAAATTTGTTGATAACATCTCACCCACTCTCTCATTTGCTGTCTTTTTACATTGCTTCACCACTCTCTTAACCTCTCTCTTTTTCTCCATATACTCTTCCCTCCTTGCATCACTTCTACTTTGTAAAAACTTCTCATATGCTAACTTTTTCTCCCTTACTACTCTCTTTACATCATCATTCCACCAATCGCTCCTCTTCCCTCCCGCACCCACTTTCCTGTAACCACAAACTTCTGCTGAACACTCTAACACTACATTTTTAAACCTACCCCATACATCTTCGACCCCATTGCCTATGCTCTCATTAGCCCATCTATCCTCCAATAGCTGTTTATATCTTACCCTAACTGCCTCCTCTTTTAGTTTATAAACCTTCACCTCTCTCTTCCCTGATGCTTCTATTCTCCTTGTATTCCATCTACCTTTTACTCTCAGTGCAGCTACAACTAGAAAGTGATCTGATATATCTGTGGCCCCTCTATAAACATGTACATCCTGAAGTCTACTCAACAGTCTTTTATCTACCAATACATAATCCAACAAACTACTGTCATTTCGCCCTACATCATATCTTGTATACTTATTTATCCTCTTTTTCTTAAAATATGTATTACCTATAACTAAACCCCTTTCTATACAAAGTTCAATCAAAGGGCTCCCATTATCATTTACACCTGGCACCCCAAACTTACCTACCACACCCTCTCTAAAAGTTTCTCCTACTTTAGCATTCAGGTCCCCTACCACAATTACTCTCTCACTTGGTTCAAAGGCTCCTATACATTCACTTAACATCTCCCAAAATCTCTCTCTCTCTCCTCTGCATTCCTCTCTTCTCCAGGTGCATACACGCTTATTATGACCCACTTCTCGCATCCAACCTTTACTTTAATCCACATAATTCTTGAATTTACACATTCATATTCTCTTTTCTCCTGGGAGTGATTATGTCGGAGGATCTCACCTTCAAGGACCATAACATTGTATCAATCGCATCTGCTAGAAAAATGACAGGATGGATAATGAGAACCTTCAAAACTAGGGAGGCCAAGCCCATGATGACACTCTTCAGGTCACTTGTTCTATCTAGGCTGGAATATTGCTGCACTCTAACAGCACCTTTCAAGGCAGGTGAAATTGCCGACCTAGAAAATGTACAGAGAACTTTCACGGCGCGCATAACGGAGATAAAACACCTCAATTACTGGGAGCGCTTGAGGTTTCTAAACCTGTATTCCCTGGAACGCAGGAGGGAGAGATACATGATTATATACACCTGGAAAATCCTAGAGGGACTAGTACCGAACTTGCACACGAAAATCACTCACTACGAAAGCAAAAGACTTGGCAGACGATGCACCATCCCCCCAATGAAAAGCAGGGGTGTCACTAGCACGTTAAGAGACCATACAATAAGTGTCAGGGGCCCGAGACTGTTCAACTGCCTCCCAGCACACATAAGGGGGATTACCAACAGACCCCTGGCAGTCTTCAAGCTGGCACTGGACAAGCACCTAAAGTCAGTTCCTGATCAGCCGGGCTGTGGATCGTACGTTGGTTTGCGTGGAGCCAGCAGCAACAGCCTGGTTGATCAGGCGCTGATCCACCAGGAGGCCTGGTCACGGACCGGGCCGCGGGGGCGTTTACCCCCGAAACTCTCTCCAGGTAAACTCCAGGTTAACATTACTGCTACCCCTTCCTTTGCTCTAACTCTCTCAGATACTCCAGATTTAATCCCATTTATTTCCCCCCACTGAAACTCTCCTACCCCCTTCAGCTTTGTTTCGCTTAGGGCCAGGACATCCAACTTCTTTTCATTCATATATCAGCAATCATCTGTTTCTTGTCATCCGCACTACATCCACGCACATTTAAGCATCCCAGTTTTATAAAGTTTTTCTTCTTCTCTTTTTTAGTAAATGTCTACAGGAGAAGGGGTTCCTAGCCCATTGCTCCCGGCATTTTAGTCGCCTCATACGACACGCATGGCTTACGGAGGAAAGATTCTTTTCCACTTCCCCATGGACAATAGAAGAAATAAAGAAGAACAAGAGCTATTTAGAAAAAGGAGAAAAACCTAGATGTATGTAGATATCCCTGTTATCTAGCGTGTTTATGAGACAGAAAAAGAAACCAGCAATCCTACCATCATGCAAAACAGTTACAGGTTTCTGTTTCACAGTCATCTGGCAGGACGGTAGTACCTCCCTGGGTGGTTGCTGTCTACCAACCTACTACCTACCTTATATATATATATATATATATATATATATATATATATATATATATATATATATATATATATATATATATATATATATATATATATATATATGTCGTGCCGAATAGGCAGAACTTGCGATCTTGGCTTAAATAGCAACGCTCATATTGCCATATAGGACAAGTGAAAATTTGTGTATGCAATAATTTCGCCAAAATCATTCTGAACCTAACGAAAAAAATATATTTCACTGTGTTTGTTTAGTACTAAATTATTGTAAACAAATCTAAAATATATTTAGTTGGGTTAGGCTAAAATAAATTGTGCTTATTATAATAAGGTTAGGTAAGTTTTCTAAGTTCCTTTTGGTGCAAAATTATAAATTTTTACATCAACATTAATGGAAAAAATATATATTTAAGCGTATATGAGAAAATTTTAGAAAGGACTTAATTTTAAATGAGTTCTTGCTAATTGACCAGTTTTACATATTCGGCACGACATATATATATATATATATATATATATATATATATATATATATATATATATATATATATATATATATATATATATATAGATAAACACTGTCTCATAAACACGCTAGATAAAAGGGATATCTTGCTACTCCTACTTACACTTTGGTCACACTTCACAGACACGCACATGCATATATATATATATATACATACATCTAGGTTTTTCTCCTTTTTTCTAAATAGCTCTTGTTCTTCATTTCCTCTACTGTCCATGGGGAAGTGGAAAAGAATATTTTCTCCGTAAGCCATGCGTGTCGTATGAGGCGACTAAAATGCCGGGAGCAATGGGCTAGTAACCCCTTCTCCTGCAGACATTTACTAAAAAAGAGAAGAAGAAAAACTTTATAAAACTGGGATGCTTAAATGTGCGTGGATGTAGTGCGGATGACAAGAAACAGATGATTGCTGATGTTATGAATGAAAAGAAGTTGGATGTCCTGGCCCTAAGCGAAACAAAGCTGAAGGGGGTAGGAGAGTTTCAGTGGGGGGAAATAAATGGGATTAAATCTGGAGTATCTGAGAGAGTTAGAGCAAAGGAAGGAGTAGCAGTAATGTTGAAGGATCAGTTATGGAAGGAGAAAAGAGAATATGAATGTGTAAATTCAAGAATTATGTGGATTAAAGTAAAGGTTGGATGCGAAAAGTGGGTCATAATAAGCGTGTATGCACCTGGAGAAGAGAGGAATGTAGAGGAGAGAGAGAGATTTTGGGAGATGTTAAGTGAATGTATAGGAGCCTTTGAACCAAGTGAGAGAGTAATTGTGGTAGGGGACCTGAATGCTAAAGTAGGAGAAACTTTTAGAGAGGGTGTGGTAGGTAAGTTTGGGGTGCCAGGTGTAAATGATAATGGGAGCCCTTTGATTGAACTTTGTATAGAAAGGGGTTTAGTTATAGGTAATACATATTTTAAGAAAAAGAGGATAAATAAGTATACAAGATATGATGTAGGGCGAAATGACAGTAGTTTGTTGGATTATGTATTGGTAGATAAATGATTGTTGAGTAGACTTCAGGATGTACATGTTTATAGAGGGGCCACAGATATATCAGATCACTTTCTAGTTGTAGCTACACTGAGAGTAAAAGGTAGATGGGATACAAGGAGAATAGAAGCATCAGGGAAGAGAGAGGTGAAGGTTTATAAACTAAAAGAGGAGGCAGTTAGGGTAAGATATAAACAGCTATTGGAGGATAGATGGGCTAATGAGAGCATAGGCTATGGGGTCGAAGAGGTATGGAGTAGGTTTAAAAATGTAGTGTTGGAGTGTTCAGCAGAAGTTTGTGGTTACAGGAAGGTGGGTGCGGGAGGGAAGAGGAGCGATTGGTGGAATGATGATGTAAAGAGAGTAGTAAGGGAGAAAAAGTTAGCATATGAGAAGTTTTTACAAATAGAAGTGATGCAAGGAGGGAAGAGTATATGGAGAAAAAGAGAGAGGTTAAGAGAGTGGTGAAGCAATGTAAAAAGACAGCAAATGAGAGAGTGGGTGAGATGTTATCAACAAATTTTGTTGAAAATAAGAAAAAGTTTTGGAGTGGGATTAACAAGTTAAGGAAGCCTAGAGAACAAATGGATTTGTCAGTTAAAAATAGGAGAGGAGAGTTATTAAATGAAGAGTTAGAGGTATTGGGAAGATGGAGGGAATATTTCGAGGAATTGTTAAATGTTGATGAAGATAGGGAAGCTGTGATTTCGTGTATAGGGCAAGGAAGAATAACATCTTGTAGGAGTGAGGAAGAGCCAGTTGTGAGTGTGGGGGAAGTTCGTGAGACAGTAGGTAAAATGAAAGGGGGTAAGGCAGCCGGGATTGATGGGATAAAGATAGAAATGTTAAAAGCAGGTGGGGATATAGTTTTGGAGTGGTTGGTGCAATTATTTAATAAATGTATGGAAGAAGGTGAGGTACCTAGGGATTGGCAGAGAGCATGCATAGTTCCTTTGTATAAAGACAAAGAGGACAAAAGAGAGTGCAAAAATTATAGGGGGATAAGTTTGTTGAGTATACCTGGTAAAGTGTATGGTAGAGTTATTATTGAAAGAATTAAGAGTAAGACGGAGAATAGGATAGCAGATGAACAAGGAGGCTTTAGGAAAGGTAGGGGGTGTGTGGACCAGGTGTTTACAGTGAAACATATAAGTGAACAGTATTTAGATAAGGCTGAAGAGGTCTTTGTGGCATTTATGGATTTGGAAAAGGCGTATGACAGGGTGGATAGGGGGGCAATGTGGCAGATGTTGCAGGTGTATGGTGTAGGAGGTAGGTTACTGAAAGCCGTGAAGAGTTTTTACGAGGATAGTGAGGCTCAAGTTAGAGTATGTAGGAAAGAGGGAAATTATTTCCCAGTAAAAGTAGGCCTTAGACAAGGATGTGTGATGTCACCGTGGTTAATATATTTATAGATGGGGTTGTAAGAGAAGTAAATGCGAGGGTCTTGGCAAGAGGCGTGGAGTTAAAAGATAAAGAATCACACATAAAGTGGGAGTTGTCACAGTTGCTCTTTGCTGATGACTCTGTGCTCTTGGGAGATTCTGAAGAGAAGTTGCAGAGATTGGTGGATGAATTTGGTAGGGTGTGCAAAAGAAGGAAATTAAAAGTGAATACAGGAAAGAGTAAGGTTATGAGGATAACAAAAAGATTAGGTGATGAAAGATTGGATATCAGATTGGAGGGAGAGAGTATGGAGGAGGTGAATGTATTGAGATATTTGGGAGTGGACGTGTCAGCGGATGGGTCTATGAAAGATGAGGTGAATCATAGAATTGATGAGGGGAAAAGAGTGAGTGGTGCACTTAGGAGTCTGTGGAGACAAAGAACTTTGTCCTTGGAGGCAAAGAGGGGAATGTATGAGAGTATAGTTTTACCAACGCTCTTATATGGGTGTGAAGCATGGGTGATGAATGTTGCAGCGAGGAGAAGGCTGGAGGCAGTGGAGATGTCATATCTGAGGGCAATGTGTGGTGTGAATATAATGCAGAGAATTCGTAGTTTGGAAGTTAGGAGGAGGTGCGGGATTACCAAAACTGTTGTCCAGAGGGCTGAGGAAGGGTTGTTGAGGTGGTTCGGACATGTAGAGAGAATGGAGCGAAACAGAATGACTTCAAGAGTGTATCAGTCTGTAGTGGAAGTAAGGCGGGGTAGGGGTCAGCCTAGGAAAGGTTGGAGGGAGGGGGTAAAAGAGGTTTTGTGTGCAAGGGGCTTGGACTTCCAGCAGGCATGCGTGAGCGTGTTTGATAGGAGTGAATGGAGACAAATGGTTTTTAATACTCGACGTGCTGTTGGAGTGTGAGCAAAGTAACATTTATGAAGGGTTTCAGGGAAACCAGCAGGCCGGACTTGAGTCCTGGAGATGGGAAGTACAGTGCCTGCACTCTGAAGGAGGGGTGTTAATGTTGCAGTTTAAAAACTGTAGTGTAAAGCACCCTTCTGGCAAGACAGTGATGGAGTGAATGATGGTGAAAGTTTTTCTTTTTCGGGCCACCTTGCCTTGGTGGGAATCGGCCAGTGTGATAATAAATAAATATATATATATATATATATATATATATATATATATATATATATATATATATATATATATATATATATATGTTACGTGTGAGAGAGAGAGTTAGTATTCCACGGGACAAGGGAGCAGATGATTGGTTTAAGACGAGTGGTGAGAGGCGAGACTTGTGTACAGACGCTGCAGTGTTGTACAGCCTCCACTTGCTTCTATCTTTTTTTCTTCTTTTTGGCTGTCGATCATATAAATGATGAGAGGTACATAAATATTACTTCTCTCAGCATTCTGATGTATTTTTATTAATTTAGCGAACTGTTTTAATAATTTTACATCCGTAAATAGTTACGTGTTCCTTTTCATTAATTTGGTCAGCGAAAAGTATTTAAGTATTTTCCATTTTTAAAATATTAGATTTTTCTTTTTTAAATATATCTACTTTCTTATTTCTTTAAAAACTTTTATTTACCTACCTCTTTAGATTGACTCTTCAAAAAATGCCGAAAAGAGACATTTGTTGGTGATAGACACAAAAACAGTTATTTAATATTTTATTTAGACATTTCTTTTGCGTAGCAAGATGGTTCAAGTCTTGCCGACCATATCAGGTGGTAGCACAAAATATAGATGGAGAAAAAAACGTATATTATTGTCAGTTGTATAAGAAAAGCATAGAAATGAGAATATATAGCAGCACGGGCCCTAAGTTTGATATGGAGAAGGAACATAGACACAGGTCAGATTCCAGTCCCTAAAAATAACGGATATAGCCCCTCTCCATAAAGGTGGTAGCAAAGCAATAGCTAAGAACTATAGACCAATAGCTTCAATGTCCCACAACAGAAAAATCTTTGAAAGAGTTCTAAAAAGCAGATTGTGCAATTGTTGGACTCCCAACAATTGCACAACCTAGGGCAATATGGGTTCAGAACAGGTCTCTCCTGCCTCTCGCAATTACTGGATCACTGTAATATGGTCTTGGATGCACTGGAAAACAAACAGAATGTAGATGTAGTATACAAAGATTTTGCAAAAGCCTTTGACAAGTGCGATCATGGTGTAATAGCACACAAAACACGTGCTAAAGGGATAACTGGCAAAGTAGACAAAAGGATCTTCAGCTTTCTAACCAATCGATTACAGAGTAGTGGTAAACAAAGTTAAATCGGAAGCTGCCATAGTGAGGAGATGTCTGTTCCTCAAGGCACAGTGCTCGCCCCCTACCCGGTTCCTCATCTTCATGTCAGACATAGACAGAGATGTAAACCATGGCACCGTATCGCCCTCTGCAGACGATACTAGGATCTGCATGAGAGTGTCACCCACTGAGGACATGACAAATCTCCAAGAAGATATAAACCAAAGTTTCCGATGGGCAATGGAGAAGAATATGATGCTCAGTGAAGACAAATTCCAAATACTTCGCATTGGAAAACTAGAACTGAGTATACTACAAACTCTAATCACACAATAGAGTGGAAAAGAAATGTGAAGAACCCTCGAGTGGTGTTGTCTGAGGGTCTCATCTTCAAGGATCACAACAGTGCCACTATTACATCTGCGAGGAAACGGATAGGATGGAAAATAGAAACATTCAAGACAAGAGATGCCAAGCCAATGATGATCCTTTTTAAATAGCTTGTTCTCTCTAGGCTGGAATACTGCTGTACATTAACATCTCCATTCAAAGCAGGTGAAATTGCAGATCTAGAGTATGTACAGAGAATCTTTATTGCACATATAAGTACGATGAACAAACAGATGTATACCTTGATGGGAACTTCGTCAATTATTTCAGTTAAGATTATTGGTCCAGTGTCTGTCACCTCGAATGGAGTGACATGACATACTCGCTCACCGGGATATAGAGGTGGACCTGGATACTGACATACTCGCATATCGTAGAGACGATAAGTATGCAGTCCCTTATTTGTTTTGTTTTTTCATACTTTGTCGACCTTGAGGTATCCAGTAGGATTGTCGTATATGACAGTGTGTCAGCTACCCCACCATGTAACACGTTACTGTGGGCGTTTTGCACAATCAGTTTTGTTAGCCAATGATTCTTGGGGATCAATATTGGATGTATGGCTTCTTTAGGTAGTGAAGAATTATGAATTCTTCCTCGACATCTTATAATCTTTTCTGAGTCGAGATAGAGTCCTAAAGAATTAATCATATTAAGTTTCTTTGAGGTTTTATCCTGTTTCCAGAAATTTATACTCTGTAGAGAAGACATTTTTGTGTATCTGTTTTACCAAGTATTTGATGGGTTCAGGAAATTCATAATTAGGTTTTATTCCTATAATAAATTTGAAGACAAGAATTGTAACTCTTAAGAGTTTACCCAAAGATGAGTATTTAGATCCATCAATCACTGTTTCTGGGGTGTTTGCTGTAATCAAGCAAATTATTTCTGCTGTGTTCAAGTAGGCTGTTTCTTTTGGCTTTTTTTTTTCTCAGGCCATTTATTTTCATTAGAGAGCCAGTTCGGTCCGTGGAGCCATAATTTATTATCCACAAATTTCTTGAGTGGGACACCACGTGACAACATGTCAGCTGGATTCTCTTGGGTAGAGACGTGGAGAAAGAGATAATCTCTCTGCATCTCCCTTATTTCTGCTACACTATTTTGTACATAGACCAACTTACTTTTGTTATTTCGTAACCACTGGAGAACTGCTTCATTATCAGTCCATATCACTGTTTTTTTAATAGTGAGATGATTAACCACTTTGTTGAGATATACAGTTAATTTTGTACTTACAAGAAATGCTGTCAGTTCCAATTGTGGTACTGTTCTGACCTTCAAGGGTGCTACCCTGACCTTTGAAGTAATTAGTGTACTTCCTTCAGCATTACTCATGTAAGCTACAGCGCCATAACCTCTGGTTGACGCATCACAGAACACATGTAATGTGTACTTGTTTCCCTCTTAACCTATTTGTCTGGGAAACTGAATTTGATGAAGTTATTTAAACTCCCTGGATATTTCATCCCATGTTTGACTCATTTCTAGAGGCAAGTTTTTATGCCCACCTATTTTGAGGTTCCATGCATCTTGCACAAGCATTTTACCTTTTATATTGATTGGTGAGACGAGTCCTAGAGGATCATAACATTGTGATACTTCTGATGGTAAACTACGTTTGGTAAGTGTACTGCATGGTTTATTGTTTATTCTTTTGAGACTCAGAGCGTCTTTCGGTGAGTTCCAATTAAGTCCAAGCATTTTGTTGCAATATGGAATTTCAGTTTCAAGGAACTCTTCTTTGATAAGTTCCCTTAAATGAGTTAAATTAGTATTCCACATCCTTAGAGGCATATTTACTTCTGTCATTTCCTTGTTAGCTTCTCTGTATAGACGTCACAGTACCATGAAGAATGTCCACATAAAACTTTTGGTTAAGGTTTCTTTGAAGGGACTCTCAGATTTCTTCGGATGTGTATTTAGAGTAGCTTCTAGCAAGAATGGAGAGAATGTTGCGCCAAACAAAACTGACTTGTAACGATATGTTTTCACAGGAATTTAAGGATCATGTGGATTTTCAGGCCACAGGAATAGAGTATAATCTCTATTTCTTGTAGGCCTACTCTTAAGAAAGCTTTGAAAATGTCAGTAAAACCACGGAGCTGGGGCGGGACTGCTGACCTCAGGAAAGTGGTAAAGGGTGAATACCTGGAACCACGGACCGAGGGTGGGACTTGCTCACCTCGGGGAAGTGGTGAAGGGCAGTCCCACCCCAGGTCCTTGGAACCAAGGACCTGGGGTGGGACTGCTGACCTCAGGTAAATTGTGAAGAGGGAATGGATGAACTACTGCTACTACTAATAATAATTATGCATAATGTACAATAGTAATTATTATACAATTATATAATAATTATTATTAGTTTCACCTGCCGTACAGATATAAAGAAACATACTCAATGTTTCACCAGACATTTTTACAAATGCCTTGAACTATCTTAAATGCCTTGATTCTACCCGGACATTCCGTCAGTAATTCGCTGTTATGTCTTTGTATCAGACGATTGTCTCTTAAGGGTTGTGATGGGTATTATTTCGCAGGTATGGATATTGTAACTATGGATATTGTAAACACATTTGGAAAAGAACTCTTAATTGCGTATACACAAGTGAATATGTGATGAATTAGGACCCAATTATTTGTTTTACTTGTGTCTATCTATCGTCGTCCAGTTTTCTTAAGTTATTTGAAGTTTAATATCGTTATTATGTGTTACAAAAAACGCGATTCTAAAAGCTTACAGATCTCCAGTGAATACTAGAAAGGACTGCCCTTCTAGCATCCAGCCTGTTACTGGGTTTTCGTAACAATTAGTCAGTATCCTTGTCCAATTATCCATTAAAATTCAGTATGATTCAATAGTGCTTCAGGATTACAACTGGTAGGCTACTAACTAGAGAAATTAAAATTTAATAAATTTATTAAGTCTAGAGGTATATTATCAAATTAAATTAAATTAAATTAATCACAGTAATCAAAATAATATTAATCACTTCTCTCGAATACAATAGTATTGTGCTTGAAGCACATATCACCTTTATAATTCTTAAGTACCGTCTGGTACATTAACATTTAATAAGATATTACAAATATGTACAAGCAAGTTTGTGTGTATGTGTGTAAGTGCTCTAAGTAGTTCACTATGTCTCACGACTCGACTAGACTTAAACAAGTGACTGACAAAGTCCTCACATAAACTAACTTCTTGACCAACTGGCAATCAGAACAGTCTGCTTGAGCAATAAAAAGAATGCAAAGCCCAATAGCAATATAACAAGCAACTGCGACACTGAATCAGGAACAAGGAGATAATATAACGACACTATGTAGGGACCATCTGCAGATCCTCCACAAAAGTTACAAAACTCCCATACTACTGAATCTAAGTTCAGCATAAGAAAATCCCCGACTGTGATAATACACAGATACCAGTACAAGTTAGGTCAGAAGCTACAGCTCAGGACCTGAGTTGCTCAGAGTGTCTATGCGACACAACCTCAGTACAACGTCGAAAATCACTAAGTCTATACAATGTTCTGTGAACAGAGTTCTACAGAACTAACAAGAATAATGAGACAGACAATCTGTCCAACCACCAAGAGAGTCTAGACCAGACTGAATACTTCAGGCGAGGTGAGGACACCCCCCCCCCCTCGATCACGTGATAGCTCCGTGGACAGCTGCAGCTCAGAAACAGAAGCCGGCAGTCTAACGAGCCACAAGCGATAATTACAGTAGTTAGACAATCAAGACTTGAACTGAGAACATAATATGTTACATCCTACCTAACAACATAAGTCAAATAATAAAATAAAGTAATACATTTACGATTTAGCTATTATCGCAAATATAAGCAATATAAAATCATATGAAAAGAAAATAATTATATATATACATAATAATCAATGCAACCCATTCAGGGGTTGCAACATTATACACCTCCATACCCATGGTGTGGGTGGTAGTCACACCATACCCATGGTGTGGGTGGTAGTCACGCTATACCCAGGGTGTGGGTGGTAGTCACACCATACCCATGGTGTGGGTGGTAGTCACGCTATACCCATGGTGTGGGTGGTAGTCACACCATACCCATGGTGTGGCTGGTAGTCACACCATACCCATGGTGTGGGTGGTAGTCACACCATACCCATGGTGTGGGTGGTAGTCACACCATACCTCTGGTGTGAGTGGTAGTCACACCATACCCATGGTGTAGGTGGTAGTCTCATCATACCCATGGTGTGGGTGGTAGTCACACCATACCCAAGGTGTCGGTGGTAGTCACACCATACCCATGGTGTAGGTGGTAGTCACACCATACCCATGGTGTGGGTGGTAGTCACACCATACCCATGGTGTGGGTGGTAGTCACCATACCCATGGTGTGGGTGATAGTCACACCATACCCATGGTGTGGGTGGTAGTCACACCATACCCATGGTGTGGGTGGTAGTCACGCCATACCCATGGTGTGGGTGGTAGTCACACCATACCCAGGGTGTGGGTGGTAGTCACACCATAAACATGGTGTAGGTGGTAGTCACACCATACCCATGGTGTGGGTGGTAGTCACACTATCCATGATGTGGGTGTGGTAGTCACACCATACCCATGGTGTGGGTGATAGTCACACCATACCAATGGTGTGGGTGGTAGCCACACCATACCCATGGCTTGTGTGGTAGTCACACCATGCCCATGGTGTGGGTGGTAGTCACACCATACCCATGGTGTGGGTGGTAGTCACACCATACCCATGATGTGGGTGGTAGTCACGCCATACCCATGGTGTGGGTGGTAGTCACACCATATCCAGGGTGTGGGTGGTATTCACACCATACCTATGGTGTGGGTGGTAGTCACACCATACCTCTGGTGTGGGTGGTAGTCACACCATACCCATGGTGCGAGTGGTAGTCACACCATACCCATGGTGTGGGTGGTAGTCACATCATACCCATGGTGCGAGTGGTAGTCACACCATACCCATGGTGTGGGTGGTAGTCACCATACCCATGGTGTGGGTGATATTCACACCATACCCATGGTGTGGGTGGTAGTCACACCATACCCAGGGTGTGGGTGGTAGTCACACCATACCTATGGTGTGGGTGGTAGTCACACCATACCTCTGGTGTGGGTGGTAGTCACACCATACCCATGGTGAGGGTGATAGTCACATCATACCCATGGTGTGGGTGATAGTCACACCATACCCATGGTGTGGGAGGTAGTCACACCATACCCATGGTGTAGGTGGTAGTCACACCATACCCATGGTGTGGGTGGTAGTCACACCATACCCATGGTGTGGGTGGTAGTCACCACAGCCATGGTGTGGGTGATAGTCACACCATACCCATGGTGTGGGTGGTAGTCACGCCATACCCATGGTGTGGGTGGTAGTCACACCATACCCATTGTGTGGGTGGTAGTCACACCATACCTATGGTGTGGGTGGTAGTCACACCATACCTCTAGTGTGGGTGGTAATCACACCATAACCATGGTGTGGGTGGTAGTCACATCATACCCATGGTGTAGGTGGTAGTCACACCATACCCATGGTGTGGGTGGTAGTCACACCATACCCATAGTGTGGGTGGTAGTCACCATACCCATGGTGTGGGTGGCAGTCACACCATACCCATGGTGTAGGTGGTAGTCACACCATACCCATGGTGTGGGTGGTAGTCACACCATACCCATGGTGTGGGTGGTAGTCACACCATACCCATGGTGTGGGTGGTAGTCACACCATACCCATGGAGTGGGTGGTAATCAAACCATACCCATGGTGTGGGTGGTAGTCACACCATACCCATGGTGTGGGTGGTAGTCACACCATACCCATGGTGTGGGTGCTAGTCACACCATACCCATGGTGTGGGTGATAGTCACACCATACAGATGGTGTGGGTGGTAGTCACGTCATACCCGGGGTGTGGGTGGTAGTCACACCATACTCATGGTGTGGGTGGTAGTCATACCATACCCATGGTGTAGGTGGTAGTCACACCATACCCATGGTGTGGGTGGTAGTCACACCATACCCATGGTGTAGGTGGTAGTCACACCATACCCATGGTGTGGGTGGTAGTCACACCATACCCATTGTGTGGGTGGTAGCCACCATACCCATGGTGTGGGTGGTAGTCACACCATACCCATGGTGTGGTTGGTAGTCACACCATAAACATTGTGTAGGTGGTTGTGGCATGCAAAGAGTACGTAACCTTTATTCGGCGCATGGACACACCCTCATTTACAGGCTATCTCCCCCAACCAGCGAACCAGGTTGCTAAGAGTTGATGATGGGGCCCCATCGTTCAACTAGTGACCAGGTTCTAGCCAATAAGAAGGTGGGATTGACAATCGCAGAGGTTATGTGGATACCGCTCTCCTGTCTGCCCTTGTCATTCCCATTCTAGAGCTGGTTGAAGCACGGTCTGCTTTCTTGTGGCTTCTATTTCTGCCTTGCTTACCGTGACGTGCACTATATTTATTACTGTACATAGTGTACATATTGCTGTTCTAAATTTGGTGAAGGATAATATAAGTCTAAACTTTTTCTACTGTGTTTATTTGCTCCCATTACACCTGGGTTAACAGGCCATTTGAAAGCCTAGGTTGTAATAGTGGTAGTCACACCATACCCATGGTGTGGGTGGTAGTCACACTATCCATGGTGTGGGGGTGGTAGTCACACCATACCCATGGTGTGGGTGATAGTCACACCATACCCATGGTGTGGGTGGTAGCCACACCATACCCATGGTTTGTGTGGTAGTCACACCATGCCCATGGTGTGGGTGGTAGTCACACCATACCCATAGTGTGGGTGGTAGTCACACCATACCCATGTTGTGGGTGGTAGTCACACCATACCTATGGTGTGGGTGGTAGTCACACCATACCTCTGGTGTGGGTGGTAGTCACACCATACCCATGGTGTGGGTGGTAGTCACATCATACCCATGGTGTGGGTGGTAGTCACACCATACCCATGGTGTCGGTGGTAGTCACACCATACCCATGGTGTAGGTGGTAGTCACACCATACCCATGGTGTGGGTGGTAGTCACACCATACCCATGGTGTGGGTGGTAGTCACCATACCCATGGTGTGGGTGATAGTCACACCATACCCATGGTGTGCGTGATAGTCACATCATACCCATGGTGTGGGTGGTAGTCACACCATACCCATGGTGTCGGTGGTAGTCACACCATACCCATGGTGTAGGTGGTAGCCACACCATACCCATGGTTTGTGTGGTAGTCACACCATGCCCATGGTGTGGGTGGTAGTCACACCATACCCATGGTGTGGGTGGTAGTCACACCATACCCATGGTGTGGGTGGTAGTCACACCATACCCATGATGTGGGTGGTAGTCACGCCATACCCATGGTGTGGGTGGTAGTCACACCATATCCAGGGTGTGGGTGGTATTCACACCATACCTATGGTGTGGGTGGTAGTCACACCATACCTCTGGTGTGGGTGGTAGTCACACCATACCCATGGTGCGAGTGGTAGTCACACCATACCCATGGTGTGGGTGGTAGTCACATCATACCCATGGTGCGAGTGGTAGTCACACCATACCCATGGTGTGGGTGGTAGTCACCATACCCATGGTGTGGGTGATATTCACACCATACCCATCGTGTGGGTGGTAGTCACACCATACCCAGGGTGTGGGTGGTAATCACACCATACCTATGGTGTGGGTGGTAGTCACACCATACCTCTGGTGTGGGTGGTAGTCACACCATACCCATGGTGTGGGTGGTAGTCACATCATACCCATGGTGTGGGTGATAGTCACACCATACCCATGGTGTGGGAGGTAGTCACACCATACCCATGGTGTAGGTGGTAGTCACACCATACCCATGGTGTGGGTGGTAGTCACACCATACACATGGTGTGGGTGGTAGTCACCACACCCATGGTGTGGGTGATAGTCACACCATACCCATGGTGTGGGTGGTAGTCACGCCATACCCATGGTGTATGTGGTAGTCACACCATACTTAGGGTGTGGGTGGTAGTCACACCATACCTATGGTGTGGGTGGTAGTCACACCATACCTCTGGTGTGGGTGGTAATCACACCATAACCATGGTGTGGGTGGTAGTCACATCATACCCATGGTGTAGGTGGTAGTCACACCATACCCATGGTGTGGGTGGTAGTCACACCATACCCATGGTGTGGGTGGTAGTCACCATACCCATGGTGTGGGTGGCAGTCACACCATACCCATGGTGTAGGTGGTAGTCACACCATACCCATGGTGTGGGTGATAGTCACACCATACCCATGGTGTGGGTGGTAGCCATACCATACCCATGGTTTGTGTGGTAGTCACACCATGCCCATGGTGTGGGTGGTAGTCACACCATACCCATGGTGTGGGTGGTAGTCACACCATACCCATGGTGTGGGTGGTAGTCACACCATACCTATGGTGTGGGTGGTAGTCACACCATACCTCTGGTGTGGGTGGTAGTCACACCATACCCATGGTGTAGGTGGTAGTCACATCATACCCATGGTGTGGGTGGTAGTCACACCATACCCATGGTGTCGGTGGTAGTCACACCATACCCATGGTGTAGGTGGTAGTCACACCATACCCATGGTGTGGGTGGTAGTCACCATACCCATGGTGTGGGTGATAGTCACACCATGCCCATGGTGTGGGTGGTAGTCACACCATACCCATGGTGTGGGTGGTAGTCACACCATACCCATGGTGTGGGTGGTAGTCACACCATACCCAGGGTGTGGGTGGTAGTCACACCATAAACATGGTGTAGGTGGTAGTCACACCATACCCATGGTGTGGGTGGTAGTCACACTATCCATGGTGTGGGTGTGGTAGACACACCATACCCATGGTGTGGGTGATAGTCACACCATACCAATGGTGTGGGTGGTAGCCACACCATACCCATGGT
Organism: Cherax quadricarinatus; assembly: GCF_038502225.1. Taxonomy (NCBI): domain Eukaryota; kingdom Metazoa; phylum Arthropoda; class Malacostraca; order Decapoda; family Parastacidae; genus Cherax; species Cherax quadricarinatus. The sequence goes on along the minus strand of NC_091294.1, from coordinate 57,445,920 downwards.
TTGTGTGGTAGTCACACCATGCCCATGGTGTGGGTGGTAGTCACACCATACCCATGGTGTGGGTGGTAGTCACACCATACCCATGATGTGGGTGGTAGTCACGCCATACCCATGGTGTGGGTGTTAGTCACACCATATCCAGGGTGTGGGTGGTATTCACACCATACCTATGGTGTGGGTGGTAGTCACACCATACCTCTGGTGTGGGTGGTAGTCACACCATACCCATGGTGCGAGTGGTAGTCACACCATACCCATGGTGTGGGTGGTAGTCACATCATACCCATGGTGCGAGTGGTAGTCACACCATACCCATGGTGTGGGTGATAGTCACCATACCCATGGTGTGGGTGATATTCACACCATACCCATGGTGTGGGTGGTAGTCACACCATACCCAGGGTGTGGGTGGTAGTCACACCATACCTATCGTGTGGGTGGTAGTCACACCATACCTCTGGTGTGGGTGGTAGTCACACCATACCCATGGTGTGGGTGGTAGTCACATCATACCCATGGTGTGGGTGATAGTCACACCATACCCATGGTGTGGGAGGTAGTCACACCATACGCATGGTGTAGGTGGTAGTCACACCATACCCATGGTGTGGGTGGTAGTCACACCATACACATGGTGTGGGTGGTAGTCACCACACCCATGGCGTGGGTGATAGTCACACCATACCCATGGTGTGGGTGGTAGTCACGCCATACCCATGGCACTGGACAAGCACCTAAAGTCAGTTCCTGATCAGCCGGGCTGTGGCTCGTACGTTGGTTTGCGTGCAGCCAGCAGCAACAGCCTGGTTGATCAGGCGCTGATCCACCAGGAGGCCTGGTCACAGACCGGGCCGCGGGGGCGTTGACCCCCGAAACTCTCTCCAGGTAAACTCCAGGTAAACCATACCCAGGGTGTGGGTGATAGTCACACCATACCTACGGTGTGGGTGGTAGTCACACCATACCTCTGGTGTGGGTGGTAATCACACCATAACCATGGTGTGGGTGGTAGTCACATCATACCCATGGTGTAGGTGGTAGTCACACCATACCCATGGTGTGGGTGGTAGTCACACCATACCCATGGTGTGGGTGGTAGTCACACCATACCCATGGAGTGGGTGGTAATCAAACCATACCCATGGTGTGGGTTGTAGTCACACCATACTCATGGTGTGGGTGGTAGTCACACCATACCCATGGAGTGGGTGCTAGTCACACCATACCCATGGTGTGGGTGATAGTCACACCATACAGATGGTGTGGGTGGTAGTCACGTCATACCCAGGGTGTGGGTGGTAGTCACACCATACCCATGGTGTGGGTGGTAGTCATACCATACCCATGGTGTGGGTGATATTCACACAATACCCATGGTGTGGGTGGAAGCCACACCATACCCATGGTGTGGGTGGTAGTCACACCATGCCCATTTTGTGAGTGGTAGTCACGCCATACCCATGGTGTGGGTGGTAGTCACACCATACCCATGGTGTGGGTGGTAGTCACACCATACCCATGGTGTGGGTGGTAGCCACTCCATACCCATGGTGTGGGTGGTAGTCACACCATACCCAGGGTGTGGGTGGTAGTCACACCATACGTATGGTGTTGGTTGTAGTCACACCATACCTATGGTGTGGGTGGTAGTCACAATATACCCATGGTGTGGGTGGTAGTCACATCATACCCATGGTGTGGGCGGTAGCCACACCATACCCATGGTGTGGGTGGTAGTCACACCATACCCGTGGTGTAGGTGGTAGTCACACCATACCCATGGTGTGGGTGGTAGTCACACCATACCCATGGTGTTATTGGTGATCACCATACCCATGGTGTGGGTGGTAGTCACACCATACCCATGGTGTGGTTTGTAGTCACTCCATACCCATGGTGTAGGTGGTAGTCACACCATACCCATGGTGTGGGTGGTAGTCACACCATTCCCATGGTGTGGGTGGTAGCCACACCATACCCATGGTGTGCGTGGTAGTCACACCATACCCATGGTGTGCGTGGTAGTCACACCATACCCATGGTGTACGTGGTAGTCACAAAATACCCATGGTGTGGGTGGTAGTCACACCATACCCATGGTGTGGGTGGTAGTCACACCATACCCATGGTGTGGTTTGTAGTCACTCCATACCCATGGTGTAGGTGGTAGTCACACCATACCCATGGTGTGGGTGGTAGTCACACCATTCCCATGGTGTGGGTGGTAGTCACACCATACCCATGGTGTGCGTGGTAGTCACACCATACCCATGGTGTGCGTGGTAGTCACACCATACCCATGGTGTACGTGGTAGTCACAAAATACCCATGGTGTGGGTGGTAGTCACACCATACCCATGGTGTGGGTGGTAGTCACACCATACCCATGGTGTGGGTGGTAGTCACACCATACACATTATCTGGGTGGTAGTCACATCATACCCATTGTGTGGGTGGTAGTCACACCATACCCATGGTGTGGGTGGTAGTCACACCATACCCATGGTGTGGGTGGTAGTCACACCATACCCATGGGGTGGGTGGTAGTCACACCATACACATGGTGTGGGTGGTAGTCATACCATACCCATGGTGTGGGTGGTAATCACACCATACCCATGGTGTGGGTGGTAGTCACACCATACCCAGGGTGTGGGTGGTAGTCACACCATACCCATGGTGTGGGTGGTAGTCACACCATACAGATGGTGTGGGTGGTAGTCACGTCATACCCATGGTGTGGGTGGTAGTTACACCATACCCATGGTGTGGGTGGTAGTCACACCATACCCATGGTGTTGGTGGTAGTCACACCATACCCATGGTGTGGGTCGTAGTCACACTATACCCATGGTGTAGGTGGTAGTCACACCATACCCATGGTGTGGGTGGTAGTCACACTATCCATGGTGTGGGTGTGGTAGACACACCATACCCATGGTGTGGGTGATAGTCACACCATACCAATGGTGTGGGTGGTAGCCACACCATACCCATGGTTTGTGTGGTAGTCACACCATGCCCATGGTGTGGGTGGTAGTCACACCATACCCATGGTGTGGGTGGTAGTCACACCATACCCATGATGTGGGTGGTAGTCACGCCATACCCATGGTGTGGGTGTTAGTCACACCATATCCAGGGTGTGGGTGGTATTCACACCATACCTATGGTGTGGGTGGTAGTCACACCATACCTCTGGTGTGGGTGGTAGTCACACCATACCCATGGTGCGAGTGGTAGTCACACCATACCCATGGTGTGGGTGGTAGTCACATCATACCCATGGTGCGAGTGGTAGTCACACCATACCCATGGTGTGGGTGGTAGTCACCATACCCATGGTGTGGGTGATGTTCACACCATACCCATGGTGTGGGTGGTAGTCACACCATACCCAGGGTGTGGGTGGTAGTCACACCATACCTATGGTGTGGGTGGTAGTCACACCATACCTCTGGTGTGGGTGGTAGTCACACCATACCCATGGTGTGGGTGGTAGTCACATCATACCCATGGTGTGGGTGATAGTCACACCATACCCATGGTGTGGGAGGTAGTCACACCATACCCATGGTGTAGGTGGTAGTCACACCATACCCATGGTGTGGGTGGTAGTCACACCATACACATGGTGTGGGTGGTAGTCACCACACCCATGGTGTGGGTGATAGTCACACCATACCCATGGTGTGGGTGGTAGTCACGCCATACCAATGGCACTGGACAAGCACCTAAAGTCAGTTCCTGATCAGCCGGGCTGTGGCTCGTACGTTGGTTTGCGTGCAGCCAGCAGCAACAGCCTGGTTGATCAGGCGCTGATCCACCAGGAGGCCTGGTCACAGACCGGGCCGCGGCGGCGTTGACCCCCGAAACTCTCTCCAGGTAAACTCCAGGTAAACCATACCCAGGGTGTGGGTGGTAGTCACACCATACCTATGGTGTTGGTGGTAGTCACACTATACCTCTGGTGTGGGTGGTAATCACACCATAACCATGGTGTGGGTGGTAGTCACATCATACCCATGGTGTAGGTGGTAGTCACACCATACCCATGGTGTGGGTGGTAGTCACACCATACCCATGGTGTGGGTGGTAGTCACCATACCCATGGTGTGGGTGGCAGTCACACCATACCCATGGTGTAGGTGGTAGTCACACCATACCCATGGTGTGGGTGGTAGTCACACCATACCCATGGTGTGGGTGGTAGTCACACCATACCCATGGTGTGGGTGGTAGTCACACCATACCCATGGAGTGGGTGGTAATCAAACCATACCCATGGTGTGGGTGGTAGTCACACCATACCCATGGTGTGGGTGGTAGTCACACCATACCCATGGTGTGGGTGCTAGTCACACCATACCCATGGTGTGGGTGATAGTCACACCATACAGATGGTGTGGGTGGTAGTCACGTCATACCCAGGGTGTGGGTGGTAGTCACACCATACCCATGGTGTGGGTGGTAGTCATACCATACCCATGGTGTAGGTGGTAGTCACACCATACCCATGGTGTGGGTGGTAGTCACACCATACCCATGGTGTGGGTGATAGTCACACAATACCCATGGTGTGGGTGGTAGCCACACCATACCCATGGTGTGGGTGGTAGTCACACCATACCCAGGGTGTGGGTGGTAGTCACACCATACGTATGGTGTTGGTTGTAGTCACACCATACCTATGGTGTGGGTGGTAGTCACGCCATACCCATGGTGTGGGTGGTAGTCACACCATACCCATGGTGTGGGTGGTAGTCACACCATACCCATGGTGTGGGTGGTAGTCACTCCATACCCATGGTGTGGGTGGTAGTCACACCATACCCAGGGTGTGGGTGGTAGTCACACCATACGTATGGTGTTGGTTGTAGTCACACCATACCTATGGTGTGGGTGGTAGTCACAATATACCCATGGTGTGGGTGGTAGTCACATCATACCCATGGTGTGGGCGGTAGCCACACCATACCCATGGTGTGGGTGGTAGTCACACCATACCCATGGTGTAGGTGGTAGTCACACCATACCCATGGTGTGGGTGGTAGTCACACCATACCCATGGTGTTATTGGTGATCACCATACCCATGGTGACCGTGGTAGTCACACCATACCCATGGTGTGGTTTGTAGTCACTCCATACCCATGGTGTAGGTGGTAGTCACACCATACCCATGGTGTGGGTGGTAGTCACACCATACCCATGGTGTGGGTGGTAGTCACACCATACCCATGGTGTGCGTGGTAGTCACACCATACCCATGGTGTGCGTGGTAGTCACACCATACCCATGGTGTACGTGGTAGTCACGCCATACCCATGGTGTGGGTGGTAGTCACACCATACCCATTGTGTGGGTGGTAGTCGCACCATACCCATGGTGTGGGTGGTAGTCACACCATACACATTATCTGGGTGGTAGTCACATCATACCCATTGTGTGGGTGGTAGTCACACCATACCCATGGTGTGGGTGGTAGTCACACCATACCCATGGTGTGGGTGGTAGTCACACCATACCCATGGGGTGGGTGGTAGTCACACCATACACATGGTGTGGGTGGTAGTCATACCATACCCATGGTGTGGGTGGTAATCACACCATACCCATGGTGTGGGTGGTAGTCACACCATACCCAGGGTGTGGGTGGTAGTCACACCATACCCATGGTGTGGGTGGTAGTCACACCATACAGATGGTGTGGGTGGTAGTCACGTCATACCCATGGTGTGGGTGGTAGTTACACCATACCCATGGTGTGGGTGGTAGTCACACCATACCCATGGTGTTGGTGGTAGTCACACCATACCCATGGTGTGGGTCGTAGTCACACTATACCCATGGTGTAGGTGGTAGTCACACCATACCCATGATGTGGGTGGTAGTCACACTATACCCATGGTGTGGGTGATATTCACACCATACCCATGGTGTGGGTGATAGTCACACCATACCCACTGTGTGGGTGGTAGTCACACCATACCCATGATGTGAGTGGTAGTCACGCCATACCCATGGTGTGGGTGGTAGTCACACCATTCCCATGGTGTTGGTGGTAGTCACACCATACCCATGGTGTGGGTGGTAGTCACACCATACCCATGGTGTGGGTGGTAGTCACACCATACCCATGGTGTGGTTGGTAGTCACACCATTCCCATGGTGTGGGTGGCAGTCACACCATACCCATGGTGTGGGTGGTAGTCACATCATATCCATGGTGTGGGTGGTAGTCACACCATACCCATAGTGTGGGTGGTAGTCACACCATACCCGTGGTGTGGGTGGTAGTCACACCATACCCATGGTGTGGGTGGTAGTCACACCATACCCATGGTGTGGGTGGTAGTCACATCATATCCATGGTGTGGGTGGTAGTCACACCATACCCATAGTGTGGGTGGTAGTCACACCATACCCGTGGTGTGGGTGATAGTCACACCATACCCATGGTGTGGGTGGTAGTCACACCATACCCATGGTGTGGGTGGTAGTCACACCATACCCATGGTGTGGGTGGTAGTCACACCATACCCATGGTGTGGGTGGTAATCAAAAGATTACCGAAGTACATAATGGGTCCAGCACTGAACCGCAAAGTTTTGATAGCTGAATAAGTTACAGTGGTAATGAACTATCTATATCTGGTCACAGTCGTAATAAGTTTTCCAGGTCTGGAGCTTTCCAGCAGGTCTGGAAAGCTCCAGACCTGGAAAACTAAGTAACATAGAATCCGTAAAGTGAGGTGTATCCGATGATGAGAATTTAAAATTGCTACACAAGTATAATCCCACTAACACAACTAAGCGATATTGATATCAAATATAACCAAAATAGGAGTATTTCTCTTCCTGTGTACATTTAAACCTCACTGAATTACGTATACTTTTAGGAAGTATCTTGATGCTGGTAAACTGCTCTTGATCTAAAGAATTGGAGCTAATCTCCATGCAAACATTAATTAGGTCACACTCACGCACACACACAAACACACACACACACACACACACACACACACACACACACACACACACACACACACACACACACACACACACACATGCACACACACCACAAATAGGTGAGTACAAATAGGTGAGTACACACACACACACACACATATACACACGCTGCTCCCCCTTCCACCCCATATCCTTCTCCCCCTGCCCTACCTCCCTCCCCCTCCCACTACCAGCAATACCCATCCTCACAGAAACTTCGTTCTGTGGTACAATTGGGCCAAAAATAATGCCAAGAGCTGGGAACAATGATTGGGAAGCAGAGCTCAAAAAAAAGGGAGGAAGATTGGGGAAGGAAGCTAGAAGATCTTGGAAGGAGGATGGAGGAGAAGGTAGCTGCAGAGAGAAAGTGGGAGCAACATGACATAGTAGCAGAAGACGAGATAGTGCTTTGCATACAGTATAGCTACCTTGCTCCCTCCAGTCCCCTTATCTGTGTCTGATGTAGAAGTTCCTGATGTTATGCCATAGTAGCAGAAGACAAGATACAGTGCTTAGAAGAGGAACTGAGCAATCTGAAACAGCCTAAAGAAAGAAATAACAGTGCAGACATAACATCAGGAACTTCTACATCAGGCACAGACAAGGGGACTAGAGGGAACAGGGCAGCTATACTGTATGCAAAGGGTCGGTCAGACCCACAGGGGGCCAAGGCAATGACAAGGAGTACACTAAGAACAAATGAGAGGTCAGGAGATACTGAAGGAGCTAGGATATATGCAGGGACTCTACTAGACTCCTGCAGGGGCCAGGAACAGCTGAGCAGGAAAGACAGACCAATGAGCAATGGGGCCTCAGCTAGGGAAGGGATTGAAGGAACACTCCAAAGGAAGGAACTAAAACACCTCAGAGGACGCAATGGGAGACACAGTGGGAGGTAGAAAGGGAGAGATCAGTTTTTGTCTTTGGGCTCCAGGAAGCCGACGGGGAAACCTACGAGGAAAGAAAACAGGAGGAGATAAAAGTGATTGAAGGCAATAGGCGAGGGCGACATGACCCAGGTGGCAATTTTTTGGAGAATTGGGTGGTTCGCAAGGAGAAGGAAGCAGCCTCTCAAAGTAATTTTCAAGGCAGAATCGACTCGAACCATGATCCTGCAGGAAAAAGCACGGCTGAGAGACAAACTGGAATTCCAGAATGTGTACCTCGACCGAGACAGAGCGCAAGAGGAAATTAGGATATACTGAAAGAGAGAGTACAAAAAAGAAAGGAGGATTGGGAGCAAGAGACAAAGAGAAGCAGAATAAACCAGACACAAGTAGAAGGGCAAACACACCCCCTAGAAACACCTGCAGAAGGACTCCAGCCAAGACAACCCCAAGACAACTGAACAATCTAAGCCAACAATCACACACCAATCCCTGTCCCCATCCCCCACACCACAAAGCCCAACCCTACAGCAACCCCCTATGGGAACTCTACCCCCACCACAACTCCCCATAGGCCCCCGCCAGGGCTCCTGCTCTCCCTACCGCAATATCCTCCCAGGATCACAGTTTTGGAACAGATGTTGAAGGTTTGGTACACGAATGCAGATGGCATAACGAACAAATATGAGGAGTGGGATGAAAGAATCAATGAAAAGTCCCCAGACATCATAGCAGTCACAGAAATGAAACTCACTGAAACAATAACAGATGCAATCTTCCCACCATGATATCAGATCCTGAGGAAAGACAGAAAGAGCAGAGGGGGGGAGGGGTTGCACTGCTCGTAAAACACCGATGGAAATTTGAGGAAATGTGAGGCATGGACGAGATTGGAGGAAGAGAATACACAGTATGTACACTTCAGTCTGGGGAGCACAAGGTAGTCATTGCAGTGATGTATAATCCACCACAGAACTGCAGGAGGCCAAGAGAGGAATACAAAGAGAGTAACAGAGCAATGGTGAACACACTGGCTGAGATGGCAAGAAGAGCTCACTCGAGCAGAGCAGTTACTGGTTATGGGCGATTTCAATCACAGGGAGATCGATTGGGAAAACCTGGAACCACACAAGTGTCCCGAAACATGGAGAGCCAAGATAATGGATGTGGTACTGGAAAACCTCATGCATCAACATGTTAAGGATACTACCAGAGACAGAGGGGAGGATGAATCAGCAAAACTGGACCTTGTGTTCATCCTGAACAGTTCAGACATTGAGGACATCACATATGAGAGACTCCTAGGAGCTAGTGACCACGTGGTTCTGTGCTTTGAATACAAAGTAGAGCTACAAGTGGAGAGGGTAACAGGAGACGAACAGGAAAAGCCAGACTATAAACGGGGGGACTACATAGGTTTGAGGAACTTCCTGTGAGAGGTTCAGTGGGACAGAGAACTGGTAGGAAAGTCGATAAATGAAATGATGGAATTCGTAAAAACAAAATGTAAGGAGGCAGAGGAAAGGTTTGTTCCCAAAGGCAACAGAAATAATGGGAAGACCAGAACAAGCCCCTGGTTTACCCGACGGTTTAAGGAGGCAAAAATCAAGTGCAGTAGAGCATGGAAAAAGTACAGAAGGCGAGGAACACAGGAGAATAAGGAGATCAGTCGAAGAGCCAGGAACGAGTATGCACAGGTAAGGAGGGAGGCCCAGCAACAGTATGAAAATAACATAGCATCAAAAGTCAAGTCAGAACCGAAACTGCTGTACAGCCACATCAGGAGGAAGACAACAGTCAAAGACCAGGTGATCAGGCTGAGGAAAGAAGGTGGGAAAATCACAAGTAATGATCACGAGGTATGTGAGGAGCTCAACATGAGATTTAAGGAAGTATTTACAGTAGAGACAGGAATGGCTCTGAGAAGACAACACAAAGGGGAACACCAACAGGGAACATACCAACAGGTGCTGGAAGGCGAGGGGTCTGGACAACATCTCCCTGTGGGTCTTTAGAGAAGGAGCAGGGCCGGTGTGCATACCACTAACCACAATCTTCATTACATCCCTTGAAACTGGGCAACTACCTGAGGTATGGAAGACGGCAAATGTAGTCCCGATTTTTAAGAAAGGAGACAGAAACGAGGCACTAAACTACAGACCATTGTCTCTGACGTGTATAGTATGCAAAGTCATAGAGAAGATTATCAGGAGCAGAGTGGTGGAGTACCTGGAATGGAACAAGATTATAACCAACAACCAGCATGGATTCATGGAAGGCAAATCCTGTGTCACAAACCTTCTGGAGTTTTATGACAAGGTAACAGAAGTAAGAAACGAGAGAGGGGTGGGTTGATTGCATTTTCCTGGACTGCAGGAAGGTCTTCGACACAGTTCCTGATCCTCCAGCTTCTGCACAGATTAGTGCAGAAGCTGGAGGATCAGGCATGTATAACAGGAAGGGCACTGCAATGGATCAGAGAATACCTGACAAGGAGGCAACAACGGGTCATGGTATGTGATGAGGTATCCTGAGTGGGGTACCACAGGGGTCAGTCCTAGGACCAGTGTTATTTTTGACATATATGTGAATGTTATGGTGAAAGGGATATACTCTGTTGTGTCCCTGTTTGTAGATGATGTGAAGCTAATGAGAAGGATTAAATCGGATGAGGATCAGGCAGGACTATAAAGAGACCTGGATAGGCTGAACACGTGGTCCAGCAACTGGCTTCTCGATTTTAGCCCTGCCAAATGCAAAGTCATGAAGATTGGGGAAGGGCAAAGAAGACTGCAGACAGAATATAGGCTAGGTGGACAAAGTCTGCAAACCTAACTCAAGGAGAAAGATCTTGGAGTGACCATAACACCGAGCACGTCTCCAGAGGCACACATCAACCAGATAACGGCTGCAGCATATGGGCGCCTGGCAAACCTGATAATAGCGTCCCAATACTTTAGTAAGGAATCGTTCAAGACACTATACACTGTGTACGTCAAGCCCATACTGGAGTATGCAGCACCAGTTTGGAACCCACACCTGGTCAAGCACGTCAAGAAATTAGAGAAAGTACAAAGGTTTGCAACTAGGTTAGTTCCAGAGCTCAGAGTAATGTCCTCTGAAGAAAGGTTGAGGGAAATCGGACTGACGACACTGGAGGACAGGAGGGTCAAGGGAGACATGATAACAACATACAAAATATTGCATGGAATAGACAAGGTTGACAGAGACAGGATGTTCCAGAGAGGGAACACAGAAACAAGGGGTCACAATTAGAACCTGAAGACTTAGACGAGTCACAGGGATGTTAGAAAGTACTTCTTCAGTCACAGAGTCGTCAGGAAGTGGAATATCCTAGCAAGTGATGTACTGGAGGCAAGAACCATACATAGCTTTAAGACGAGGTATGACAAAACTCAGGAAGCAGAGAGGGAGAGAGGAACTAGTAGCGATCAGTGAAGAAGTTGGGCCAGGAGCTGAGTCTCGACCCCTGCAACCACAATTAGGTGAGTACACACACACATGCACATACACAGACACAGACACACAGACACAGGCACACACACATAGTTAACACTCAGACGTTTGGGCACAAGGCTCTGAGAACCTTAGTGTTTTTAAGGCGTGCAGTAACTGCTAGCAGTAATCAGCAGTAGTGACAACGTCAGAGAACAATCCTACGAGTGATAACCAAAGTTATTTGTTAAAAATAGTCGAGAGGAAGCCTGAAATCATTAATATTTCAAAGTGCCAAACTGTTAGGGGCACAGTAGGCACCTGTTGCCACACAGATTCAAATATACAAAGATCAAAGTGAGTGTGGAAGCGGTTGTTCAAGAATTACCAGCGTTTGGTTAACAAGTGAAATGTGGGGCACCATACAGTGAGAGTGAAAAAGTTAATAAGCAAAAGGAGAAAGGAAAAATAAAATATATAACAATGGAAGACGGCAGGAGTAGGCCTGTTGAAGCATTGACGTCACAACAATTGTGTGCCATTATACATATGAAGTGTAACCACCGAATGTGAAGTGTATTCTATCATAAGTGAAAAGTGAAATCACTTGAGGAACGCAGGATGTATGAGCATATATGGTTATAAACATCACGGGTGAAGGATTTTCAAGATAGTGATAGAAGGCCTATGTACGGCGACTACGTCATCAGCATCTGGCAACTTGTCATCGCGCCACTGCCAGTGCAAGTATTGCTCACCTACTGAGGTTGCATGTTGTCAGATTCTGATCTCTTCATCGCTGTTAGATACTGGTCACTCACTCCTGCAAGCTATTACCAGAATTAGAGTAGAAATAGCAGAGATAAGGGAAGATATGGGTGATGAGAGTGTGAGGAGTAAAGTGGTCTAGCGAGGGGTAACGTCAGACACTTGTAGAAGCTGAGACAAGCTAAATTTTACAACCTAGTTACTTTCTGCATTTTATAAGTAGAATTGATAAGTGTTAGAATTACTATTGGTAAGTTTTAGAATTACTGGTATTACTACTGGTATTTATTAGCAGTATGAATACTTAGAAGTGGGGGCACACACATACACACATAGACAGGGAGGCAACAACGAGTCATGGTACGTAATGATGTATCACAGTGGGCACCTGTGACGAGCGGGGTCCCACAGGGGTCGGTCCTAGGACCAGTGCTATTTTTGGTATATGTGAACGACATGATGGAAGGGTTAGACTCAGAAGTGTCCCTGTTTGCAGATGATGTGAAGTTAATGAGGATAATTAAATCTGATGAGGACCAGGCAGGACTTCAAAGAGACCTGGACAGACTGGACACCTGGTCCAGCAAATGGCTTCTCGAATTTAATCCTGCCAAATGCAAAGTCATGAAGATAGGGGAAGGGCACAGAAGACCACAGACAGAGTATAGGCTAGGTGGCCAAAGACTGCAAACCTCACTCAAGGAGAAAGATCTTGGGGTGAGTATAACACCGAGCATGTCTCCGGAAGCACACATCAGTCAGATAACTGCTGCAGCATATGGGCGCCTGGCAAACCTGAGAACAGCATTCCGATACCTTAGTAAGGAATCGTTCAAGACACTGTACACCGTGCATGTCAGGCCCATACTGGAGTATGCAACACCTGTTTGGAACCCGCACTTGATAAAGCACGTCAAGAAACTAGAGAAAGTACAAAGGTTTGCGACAAGGTTAGTTCCAGAGCTAAGGGGAATGTCCTATGAAGAAAGATTAAGGGAAATCGGCCTGACGACACTGGAGGACAGGAGGGTTAGGGGAGACATGATAACGACATATAAAATACTGCATGGAATAGACAAGGTGGACAAAGACAGGATATTCCAGGGAGGGGACACAGAAACAAGAGGCCACAATTGGAAGTTGAAGACACAAATGAGTCAGAGAGATATTAGGAAGTATTTCTTCAGTCATAGAGTTGTAAGGCAGTGGAATAGCCTAGAAAATGACGTAGTGGAGGCAGGAACCATACACAGTTTTAAGACGAGGTTTGATAAAGCTCATGGAGCGGGGAGAGAGAGGGCCTAGTAGCAACCGGTGAAGAAGCTGGGCCAGGAGCTAAGACTCGACCCCTGCAACCACAAACAGGTGAGTACAAATAGGTGAGTACACACACACAGGAACAAGCGGTCAGGCACTTGTAAAAGCTGTAGTACACACACACACACACACACACACACACACACACACACACACACACACACACACACACACACACACACACACACACACACACACAGGATTTCACACCTTCCTGTAAACTGAACTGATAACCCTCCCTCTAGCGTTCCACTATCCACTACTTCCCCCCTTCCCCCCTCTCTTTCTCTCTCAATACCTATCTCTCTCTCTACCTATCTCTCTCTCTCTACCTATCTCTCTCTCTACCTATCTCTCTCTCTACCTGTATATCTCTCTCTACCTATCTCTCTCTCTACCTATCTCTCTCTCTACCTATCTCTACCTATCTCTCTCTTTACCTGTCTCTCTCTCTCCCCTGTCTCCCTTCTTCTATCTCTCCCCTCTAACATCCCTCCCCTCTAACATCTCTCCCCTCTCCCATCTCTCCCTTCTAACATCTCTTCCCCTCTAACATCTCTTCCCCTCTAACATCTCTCCCCCTCTCATTATCTCTCCCCTCTCCCATCTCTCCCCTCCTCCCCTCTCTCTCTCCCTCTCCTCTCCTCTCCCTCTCCTCTCCTCTCCCCTCTCTCTCTTCCATCTCCCCCTCTCTCCCCCTTCTCCCCTGTCTCTCCCCTCTCTTCTCTTTTTTTTTTTTTTTTTTTTTTTTTTTTTTTTTTTTTTTTTTTTTTTTTTTTTTTTTTTTTTTTTTTTTTTACACAGGGTTTGACAGGTTAAGGATCCCTAGCTTTATTGACAGCTATTTACAGGTTAAGGATTCCTAACTTTATTGGCAAGCTAAGAGCTGTTACCTACATCAGCTCAATTGAAAGCATTTTTATTGTTATGAGACATACAAGTAGGGAACAGGATGAAGTTGGAGCCATCTGTGGGCCAGCATTTTCATTTGATCAACTGACTTTATCTCGTTGACATCATTATGCTGTACGAATGTGTTCCATATTCGAGTCATCCTGGGTATGTATGATCTCAGATGGAGTGATGTTCTGGAGAAGGGTACAGCCAGAGTGAAGTTGCTGCTTTCTGCCCGTCTTGTGGCATAAAAGCTTGTTTCACGCTGTCCTCGAAGTGGATCCAAGTGTGGTATTTTGACAATATTGGCCTTGTACATAACAGTAAGGCCACCCACATCCCTCCTATGTTGAAGGCTCTGCTGAAATGACAGATCTATCCAGGATGGGTCCAGGCGAGAGATGAGACGTCTTGCTCTGTTCTCTACTCTGTCAAGCAGTCGCAGATGAGAGGGGGGGCAGGCAAACCAAGAAAGTGGAGCATACTCAAGGTGCGAGCGTACTTGTGCCTCGTACAGGATCTTGCAACCCCTACTGTCAAGCAGATGGGAGATACGGCGAAGTGCTGTAAGCTTCCTGGCTGCCTTGTTTGCAAGATTTACAACATGGTTCTTCATGGTTAGTTTGGAGTCAAATTTCACCCCAAGGATATCAACTTCTTCTCCAGGTGCCAACATCCTCCCATTCATCCTTACTACTGCACCAGCATTACCATCTCTCTCTCTCTCTCTCTCTCTCTCTCTTTCTGCATGCTTCTTAATTAAGCAATCGGCAGCAATTGCATCTACCACCTCGTCATGTAGTCTAACTCTCTGTCCACGTAAACGTGGACATACCTGGAGCAGGTGCCCCAGAGACTCCCTTTGTGTACAGCCCTTACAGGCTGCATTTATTTGCCTTCTTCCTCTAGACTCTCTGGGTTTGATCGGCATCAGATTATGCTTAATTTTCAGTGCATATATATACGCCGCTCCCTTTAACAAACCCGTACCACTAGATGTCCATTTATTAACCTGGGGAACTAGATGGTGCTCCTGCAGTCCCGCTCCGTCCACTGAGTTGTGTAGAAACCTCCGCCATTCCTTCATTTCCTGCTTCTTGGTAGTAACAACCACATTCCTTACTTTACTCATACCAACGAATCTCACCGACTTAAATGTGTTTGGTTACATTGCCAATACTCTGATCACTGGATCCTGTGATCCATGAAACGCATTAAGCCTCTACCTTCTCAAAATTGGTACTCTAGATAATGAGCAAGTAAACCCAAACCCATGCAGCTGTATCAAAATAAAATACACCAATTGACGAGTCTTTTGGGAATTTTAACCACTTTCTAATCATCTGCCTAATTGCCTTGTCTGCCGTTCGTAGCGTATTCTGGCAGACTCCTCCTAGCACCATCGTATAGATGATGCCAGGAAGAAGATGCTTATTTAAAAAGAACATACGTTAATGTGGTTTCAACGGGGCTTCATCTAATGCAACTAATTTTTCTTTCAATATCTGTATATCAGGTTTCCCCCTACCTGAAGACGTAAAGGACATTCTTAGGTATTTATGTACGGTCGATGGTTTCAGAGATTGCACTTGAATACCCATTATCCTTATTTTATTTGCCCTCTCAACATCCCATTTCTTCTTCCTAGGAGCAATTTTAATTTTCAAAGTTGCACATTTCTGGGGATTAACCTACAGCCCCGAAGCTACAAGTTTAGCCGCAAAGGTTTCCAATTGAGCGTTAAGACCCTGTTTCAATTCAGCTATCAAAATAACATCATCAGCAAACGCTAATGCTGATATTTTCTTTCCACAGCCAGACAATAACCAACCAATCTGATCATCCAAAGCCAGGAAGGCTTCATTTATCACAACATTAGATAAAATACATGAAAGTGGATCTCCCTGTTTTGTTAATGCCGCAGAGTGCGGCATTAACAAATGCCGCACTATGCGGCACACACACAATACAGCAACATTTCAAACGTGATTACGAATCTCCAGCTCCTTGGAAGCTGAACCTGAGCCTAAAATGCAGCTGGGAGAAACCATACTATGGATGGTAATTTTGAGTTGCAGTCTGAGTTCTTGGTGCCGTCGATGAGCGTGGAACCCTGTTCCCTGAGGAAGTTAGATGCACATTTTCCGTGTGGAACAACAATGGACGAAATTCCCCTTTTTCCCGAGTTTGATTTTCCTCTCTGTGACTAACAGCAATTCCCTGTTTCTCTCCATGGAACCTGGAAGAGGGAGCAGAAGAACTGTGTGTGCCGCTAGCAGCAATCATCAATAAATCTATCAAAACTGGGCAACTGCTGAGGTGTGGAAGACAGCAAATGTAGTCCCGATTTTTAAGGAAGGAGACAGACATTTACTGGAGCATTTCTGCGAATCTCCTTTTTGTAATAAACTAGTTATGCCATAATTTGTTATATATAGTGTATACGAACTAACAATGGGCAAAGCTAATTACATACTGACATGATTCTAAGCATCTTTTATTTTATTATACTAATTTTTATGGTAAATCATGTAGATGAGTTGTCCCTAAAATTTTCCCAATATTTTTTTTCTAACAGCGCATGACACCAGTGTGTAATATCGCTGGCGAGTTAAATCATTTCTTTAAATTTTTAACTATTGTAAGCTTTTGTATATATATTTTCGATTAACTTTTTTTAGTTTTCCTAAAGCTCAAGGGCTAATTACTGTTTAGGTTGTAAGAAAGTGAAAGTCACTCACAACTTCTCACTAAACCCACACAATGATTACGTATCTTTTAATATTTTTCTGACAGTTCGCCACATTATTTAGCGTCAATAACGTCACAAGCAGCCACATCTTACCAACTTTATAAACCATACATACAGTAACCGGTGCAAACTAACATATTAATCATACAAAAATTGTCATCTGATGTGTTTTGCAGATATGTAACTGTTAATCTTAAAAAAATCAAGTACTTTATCCTGTTCCGATTACATGTCCCAGTCTAAGAGTTTTCCTTCCTGTGGTCAAAAAACTAATAAATGAACGGTAAATGTCTTTCAGAGACTGCGTTAAATAATGGGATTATGCAAGTTGGTGTAGGACACGAAACCTCTTAAGTTTAATTTATTACACCTGTCACACAGTGTATATTAAACGAGGAGCAGGCTAGATAAACTTACTGTATAACAAAGGGCTACCACAATAAGCTCTTCCACAATTAGTAACATCACAATATGCACCACTACAATAAACAACACACGAGTACCACCTCAATTTGCACCAACACAGTCCCACTACCACCACACTTGAACCAGATCACCGATAGGAGAACCACGGCTAGGACAAGAACTACTACTACATCCTCCATCACACAATTCATCACAGATCAGTACACATTACTGCATTTCTCTGGCCCAGGCCACGTAGTGTACAAGTTTGGAGTCCCTCGTTCTGGTCCTCGTCACCTAAGCTCTAAATTTTACAATGATTTGTACTCTTGGGAAATCTGGCTGAGAACACCTCGGCATAATTCATCTAGAGCCACTACCTCTGGGAAACATTTTAGGATCTCAAACTTTGTAAATTATGGACAATTTATTTTGTAAATGGGTACAATCCTTTATAAGTTTGTATTTTCATGAGAATTAATAATTATTGTGATTATCTTCAATCATTAGTCTTTTGCTATGTCAACAGAGAAAGAATGTCGGAAAATGTAATTATTATTTTTTTGTTATTATTATTGTGAAGGGCTAAACATGTAATAGTTATACAGTAATGAACTTCAAGAACTTAGGTGGGGGAAATGACTGTTATCAACCAGCATAAAATCCCAGCTCATTCCCCAAGATCCCTCTCAAAGCACAAAATTTAACCCCTAAGGTCGAAGAGACACTTTGTGCCCTTTCCTCCATCTTGTCGTCTCTGTTGGTGGGAAGCTTTGCATCCCCCAGCTCATTTTCAGAGATCTCCTTCAAAATTCTCTTCCCCCAAGTCTCTCCCATTTTCCTGAGACGCGTGTATGTACATCAGGATGCAGCCACAGAATGAAACCAATTCATCTTGGGTTTGGAATTCAAGAAAGTTGTAAGGCTGCATTTGATTCTACATGAGCATACATGGCTAATCTAACAAGTCGAAAATGTCCTGATTAAACTGAATTTTACCAGTTCCTTTAACCAAGCCAGAAGAGATGCTTTTCTCCTGACCGCTCATCAGCATTTTTCTTCCCTCTATTCCTTTATCCATTCGCATTACAGAGGCATCTCAAAATCATCCTGGTGAATATGACATTAATTCATGTGTAGATCTGAAGCAGCGTAACCCTGTCGCCCTTCTCCTTTGTAAATAAACATTACGGAAGTAAAGGGAAGGCTGTCCAGTGAGTGTGTCATCTTGTTCATAAATGATGGTTCTCTAGCTGCTATTGCAGTGCAGAATCCCTGCTAAAAGTCATTAAGAAAATGAAAGGTATTGGGGTATATCTAAGACTACCCCTAAACCACTGTAGATATGTCCTCCTACAGTTAACTGACCTAATCATGATTACATTCCCAGGAGCACAAACTAATGATATTGCCGACAGCTCTCTCATTGGTGGTCCTCCTGGTTTCAGCGCCATCTTTCTGATGCTAGGGTGATATAGCAGTAACCAGTTTCACTATAGTGAAGAGATGAGTCGCTAATACAAATAAAACAGAGAAATTAGTGACAGTGTCATGAGGAACTACGACAGTAATGTATTGATTACTAGTGACAGTTTCGCAAGGTTTTGGACGCTTTTTCAATGATAATTAATCAGTGGTACAGTACTATAACAAAACTGCTATTGTCCCACTTCAGTGTTTTCTCTGGTCATCCTAAGAAGTTTTAGCTAAATATCTTTATCTGACAGTGTATTTGCTTGAGCCTTCCACACATGAACATTACCCCGGAGAGATGCTTCACATGACAAGTGCTCAAGAAGTATAGACATACTGGAGAACATTATTAAATACCGAGACGGCAGAAGAGACACTACGTGGTGTGACTTTTTCACTTCACTCAACATTTCCGTTCATAATCTCTCGCTAGACAGATCTGTTTGTAACTCGATAAAACTCATGCCCGAAACTTTGTTAATTAATGACTGCATTGTACTGCATTTTCACCAAGTATGGGGCATGCAGGGCTGTAGGAGGAGTGGCGGTGAGGGTAGACACAGCATGTCCAGAGTCAAGGAACCAGTAACAGATGGTCACTTGGGAAACCTCTCGTTTGGTAGTCTATTCATGAGATAATAGGCTGCAAAGAAGTTAAAGGAGAGCTATACATTTTGTAGCCTTCTTGAAATATATACACCGGTCCGCTGCATTTGTTATGAATGGTAAGGTGGACTTAATACAGACCTTCTGTCTCCTGTGTATTGTATTAGGATATATTGCCTTGAATGAGATGTGTTATATTCGGCAATACTTACTCGTATTTGATCTTTTAGTTTTAAGTAACTCTAACTTTTAATTTTAAGTAACTCTAACTTTTAAGAGTTTAAAAGCTATGGAGATTGCTGCATACAGGAAAAATATCACCCACTGCAAATATGTAAATTTCCTAGTGTAAATGTTTTCTGGAATACAAATGTTAATTTGTTACCTCACAAAATGACCATGAAACTAATGCTTGACCATCGTAAAATTGCATGTGAATTTAGACTTGTTGGTAGAATTAGCGACAACATGTGAGGTAAAAGGACACAAGTGCAACATATGTGGCATTTTATTGTGGCAACGTTTAGCTCTCTAGGAGCGAAACATAACGGCTTGACAAAGCTCCTGGAGAGCGAAACACTGCAACAATAAAAGTCACATTAGTTGCACTTGTGTTCTTTTACCCAATAAATTTAGACTTAACATGTATTCTAAGGAATGAACATTTAGCGTAATGGTAGAGACCTTGGCTTGCCATCGGGAGAGAATTACACCTACTATCATTGTCTACGTGGTAATTAATAGGAACCGTACAAGAATGAAAACTTTATTTTTCAAGTATTATTTTGAGAATAGGCTTTCTTAAGTCGATAGAGGCTTCATAGTAAATATAGGCATATCAAGGAGAAAAGAGCATGTGACAAGGAAACCTGAGTTACGATATACAGCAATCCAGTTGGGCAATCTAGTTGAGGCCTCATTCTTGAGAAGTGTAGAGGTTTGGCCATGAGGAGGTCGAGTCTCTGTGTTGAGGTCATTGCCACTTAACCAACTACCTTGCAAAAATTTTTTTGTGTAAGAAGGTGGGTGCAGGAGGGAAGAGGGGCGATTAATGGAATGATGAGATAATGATAGTGGCAAGGGAGAATAAGATGGCATATGAAATGTTTTTGCAGAAGTGATATACGGAGGGAGTGAAAGGTAAGTAAGGAGAGGATAAAAAAAGTGCTATGGGAGTACAAAACGAGAGCTAATGAGAGAGAGGATGGGTCTTAATCAAGCCATTCATGGAAGAGGGACTGATCTAACTGACAAATGTTTAAGTTCCTCCTTTTCTTTAAGAAACGTTTTCAAACGCTTAATGAAGCAGCTGTTACCTTGATTAGTGAGGGGAAACTAATGTTTCTCTAGTAAGCAAATTAGCCATAATAAGCAAATAATATACTTTAACCAAAATAATCATAGCATTTCATTTGCCTTCTTTCGTAAGATGACATCTGTGGAAAATACTGTATATATTTTCCAGAAATACAGTAGTTATATGTAAA
This sequence comes from Cherax quadricarinatus, assembly GCF_038502225.1. Taxonomy (NCBI): domain Eukaryota; kingdom Metazoa; phylum Arthropoda; class Malacostraca; order Decapoda; family Parastacidae; genus Cherax; species Cherax quadricarinatus. The sequence continues at coordinate 57,424,866 of NC_091294.1, read as the reverse complement.
TAGATGGCCATACTGTATATAAAAGAAGTATATTATCGAAAATGGGAAGGGGCCTGCGCCTGGGCAGAAGACACTCGCCATTGTTAGTTTTGAATTGAGAGTAACAGACGTTAATTAATAATGGGAAAAATTTTCGTGCTCTAGAGGTAAAATTGGGTTGACACCTCTCAAATAGGAGCCGAAATTGTTGGATGTGCATTCCTGCATAATTTGAGTATCAGGAGACAGGACAGGACAACTCCAGGAGCCTCAGATAAGCTGTCTAATTTATGTTTAAATTCTGGACAGTAAATTTTTCATAAATGTAGGCAAAACGGGGGGTCCTGTACATGACACATTAATCTCCAGTCAAATTGGTGAGTGTTATGATTAAGATATATTTTCCTTTTGTTATACAAATGTGTGTATACATATATATATATATATATATATATATATATATATATATATATATATATATATATATATATATATATATATATATATATATGTGTGTGTATATGCAATAAGATCACAGTAAACAGGTGATTTCAAAATATGCAAAACAACCACTCTGAAAGAATAGAGAAATTCCAAGCACTTTCGTGACTACTCACATTATCAAGGAACTTGATAATGTGAGTAGTCACGAAAGCGCTTGGAATTTCTCTATTCTTTCAGAGTGGTTGTTTTGCATATATATATATATATATATATATATATATATATATATATATATATATATATATATATATATATATATATATATATATATATATATATATATATATATATATATATCATTAATTAATTTTAATATACATTCCACAAATTTATATATTTACCAGAATTCCTAGTGATGTATCTTTTATTTATAATTAATAGGTCTAGAGCAACTTGTGGATATGACAGTGGTAGGTATCGAAGGGGGACATTTTTTGTGACCTAGGTGTCCCAAATTCCTACTTGTCTATGTAACTTTGATAAATAATAATTATCTTTGTTATCACTTACTGTTATGTACATAATGAGTTACATTCAGAAAAATGCAATTTTTTCACATTTAATTTGCCCATTGGTCCTTGAACCAGAGGTAATTAGTGAAGTCATTAATTAGTTAATTACTTAATAATTACGTATATGTGAAATGACAGAAGGAGGTGGATGTTAAGTTCACAAATTTACTTAATGTGTAGTGGATTATAATTGTTACAATATTAATTTGGATAAGCCAAGTGTGGCTAAAGATTATATTGTGTATAATAATTTTGCTATGCCAAATTCTGGAAAGGATTTATATTTGTATAATATTAATTTGATAAGAAAATTCTGGCCAAAATTTATATCAGTGTATGTGTAACTGATAAGCCAAGTGTAACTAATTATATTAATGTGTATAATATTAATTTTACTTAATGTGTAGTGGATTATAATTATTACAATATTAATTTGATAAGACAATTCTGGCCAAGATTTATATCAGTTTATGTGTAATTGATAAGCCAAGTGTAGCTAATAATATTAATGTGTATAATATTAATTTTGCAAAGCCAAAGTGGCTAGGATTTATATTAATGTATTTTTACAATATTAATTTAATAAGACAATTCTGGCCAAGATTTATATCAGTGTATGTGTAATTACTAAGCTCAAGTGTAGCTAAAATTAATATATTATCATTTTCTTACATGTAATTACTAAGCTCAAGTAGCTAGGATTTATTCAAAGGTAAGTTGTATCAGTGTTATTAATTGAGTTGAATTTAATACATTACATCATGGCTGAAAATGAGGAAATGAATGTAGAAGACAAACATATGGAATATAGAGCAAAGAAAGCATCACTGCAAGCTAGAAAGGGTCATGTAACCAAGGCATATAATAAATGTTTGGAATTAATGAATCAAGAAACTGTGAATACTGATGATTTAAAATTGTATTTAGATGCTTTAGGGAATAGATATGATTCATACAAATTATATTACAACAAATATGAAGGAGATTTGTTAGTAAACTGTGTAGATGAGACTGAAATAGATGTCATGATTAATCAGTATTATGAATTAGAGAAAAAGATTCTTTCTTGTAAAAGTCAGGCCTTGAATAAATTAAAATGTGTAAACCAGGCAGTTAATCAGTCTGCTCCAACAAATAAGATGTCTTTGCCAAAACTCCCAGAATTATGTTTACCTGTATTTAATCCTGGTGAAAATTGGGAGGAATTTTGGTCAATTTTTAAAGCAGCTGTGCATGATAGGAGTGATCTAACCTGTGTAACTAAATTATTTTGCCTCAAAGGACAGGTAAGAGGAGATGCTCACATACTTATACAAGCCTTTCCCAATGTAGATGATTCTTACAAGGAAGCAGTTGACTTGTTGAAGGTCACTTGTGGTAATATAGAACAAAGTAGGTTGGATCTAGTGAATATCATTGTTAATTTAAAATCTCCAGATCGCACTTTCAAAGGTTTACAGCAGTTTAGAGTTAAACTGGAGAGCACTCTCAAAACTTTAAGTAATAAATATAATCTGAAAGATTCAGACTGGTTATTGAGTGCCATGGTACAGAATAAATTAAGCTATAAAACACTTGAATGGATCTCGAACAAATATCACAAGGGTTATTTTGGACTGGAGGAAATAAGACTAGGTCTACAAGAATTAATTGTGCAGTTGCAGACCAGCCAACTAACTCATTTTAAAGATGCAACACATAATAACTCTGAGGTATCTGTCAAGTTTCACAAAGGGAAAAATTATCCCAATGGTAATAATCAAAATTCATTTTCTAAAAATAGTTGCATAGGTACATATCAAGTAGCAGGAATCAGAAATAATGATTCTCCACAAGGTAAGAAGAATAAGTACCCTCCTAAGAGTAGCCCAGTTAATAAGAAACCAGTCAGAGAAAAGAGAGATTGTCTTTTCTGCAAGGGTACTCATTTTTCTAAGAGTTGCAATGCATACAGTTCATGGAATGATAAAGTTGAAAGATTGGAGGAACTTGACAGATGTATCAGGTGTTTAGGTAATCACAATGTAAAGGATTGTCATGCCAAATTAAACAACTGTTATCAATGTCACAAAGGAAGACACCATATAGTCATGTGTAAGGGTCTATATGACAATGTTGATAATAATGATAATGTTGACAATCCTGACACAACAGTAGCTAATGTAAAAATTGCTGCTAATGTTAATAATGATGGTTTTGCTGAAGTAGCCTTACCTGTGTTACAGGTAAAAATTGATAAAAGGCATAAATCAAAAAATGTAAATGCATTATTGGACCAGGGATCCCAGCGTCTTTCATAAAACGTAAATGTCTTGATGGTATGAAAGTACAAATGGGAGATCCCACAACTTTAAAATTATCTGCTTTTCTCTCGGATAAAAGGTCTCAATTGTATGACACTGTTTATGTAACTGTCAGGTTGGGCAATGAGAAAAAACGTGTTAATGCAGTAATTGTAGATAGACTTCCAGAGAAAATATCTACAGTAGGGCTTAGTAAAAAGCTACAGAAAGACTCTCATATAATGTAAATTTAGCACCTTCTGGTGTAAGTGATGATTCTGTAGGCCCAATAAATATTTTGATAGGTAGTGACTATTATGCCTCCTTTGTAAACCGTATGGTAAAGAAATGTTGTGTCACCCTTTTGAAGACTGCAGGAGGCCATGTAATGTATGGCAGGATTCCTCGTAATAATAATTCATGACTAGAGGAAACTACAAATACCATAACTGTGTGTCTTACTCATGAAATCGTACCCCAGTATAATTCTTCCATAGAGGATGGTGTTGAGCCAGTGCATAAATTGTGGGAATTAGACAGCATTGGAATAAATGTAAATGAAGAAAGTCCAGACGATTCTTTTACTCAGCAATACCTGAGAGATGTAAAATTTGAATCTGGACAATACTGGGTACGACTTCCGTGGAGACTGAGCCATCCAGAATTGCCCACTAATTACAGAATGGCATATGGACAATTAAAGGCTCAGCTCCGCGAACTGAGTAAGACACCAGAATTGTTAACTGCCTATAATGATATAATTGCTGAGCAGTTAATTAATAAATTTATAGAAGAGATACCTCCTGAGCAAACCAAAATTTATGGTCACTATTTGCCACATCACGGAGTGAAGAAGGATTCTAAGATCACTCCTTTGAGGATTGTGTTTAATTGTAGTGCTAGGAGTAACAAAAATGTACCTAGTTTAAATGACTGTTTGATGACAGGTCCATCATTAACGGAAAAATTAGGAGATATCTTATTAAATTTCAGAGTGAAGAATTATGCCTTTACGGCTGACATAAGTAAAGCTTTCCTAAGAGTGGGTTTACAAGAGGCTGACCGGGATTGTACCCGCTTCTTATGGCCTGAGAATCCTAGTGACCCACTTAGCCCTCTGAAAACCTTTCGCTTTAGGAGCGTATTATTTGGTGCTACATCCAGTCCGTTCCTACTTCAAGCGACGATAAATGCACACCTTAAACGTACGGGAAGTCCAGTGAGTAAAGTAATGAGCAAACAATTTTATGTGGATAATTTCCTGGGTGTGACGTCAACTGAAGAGGAGCTGTTAATGACTTATGGAGAGGCTAATAAAATAATTCAAAGTGCAAATGTGCCTCTGAGGGAGTGGAATAGTAATTCGTCCAAATTAAAGGACAAAATAAGTAAAGATTTCCCTGGAGATGAAATGCCAAAATGTAGTAATGTATTGGGTTTAACTTGGGATACTGAGAGAGATTTGTTAATGTTAAAACCTAATAATTACAGTATGCCCAATAAATTAACTAAGAGAGTCTTGCTTGCTGAAGTTTCCAAATGTTTTGATCCACTAGGTTTAGTGTCACCCCTTACTATAAGAGGGAAATTATTAATACAGGAAGCATGGAAACTTAAATGTGCTTGGGATGAAATTCTACCTGAGGAATTCATTAACAGGTGGGATGAATTAATTGGTGATTATGAGAAAATTCCAATGTTGGAGTTCCCACACCAGGTGGCCAATCCAAATGGGAAAAATGTACTCCACATTTTTTGTGATGCTTCAAAATTGGCATATGGAGCAGTTGCTTACCTTCAATGTAGTGTTATTTCTCTTGTTATGTCTAAGGCTAAAGTGTCTCCAATTAAATCACGTACCTTACCTCAGTTGGAATTAACAGCCATTTATGTAGGTGTCAAATTAGCTAATTATATAAGAAATAAGTTGCAGGAGATAAATATTAGCGACACTGTAATTTGGTCTGATAATGAGGTATCCTTACAATGGATTCGTAATAGAAACAGTAAAATTGTGTACGTACAAAACAGAGTTGCTGAAATTAATCAGATGCAAGAGAAGTATAATAATTTGGGGTCAGCATATGTTAACATTTAATCATATACCTGGTGAGGAGAATCCAGCTGATTTCTTGTCTCGAGGTTTACCTTATGCTAAATTTGTAAATGCTGTATCATGGTTTAAAGGACCGAGTTGGTTGGTAAATAAAGCTAATTGGCCTGTACAAAAGGCGTACATTGCTCCTGTTGAAATTACTGTGACCACCGCTCCAATAGTTTGTCCTTCCTTAGCCATTGATATAAATAAGTATTCTTCTTTACCCAAACTAATCAATGTAACTAAGTTGGTGTTTAAATTTCTAAACAAGATGAATATATCATTTAAGTTTTCACATCCTCTTGAATATTGGATAAAGAGGGTACAAGAGGAAATCCATGGAAATTATATTAAATTGATGATGGAAAGAAAAATTGTGAAAGGTTCCATAATAGAGAAATTGGGTCTGTATTTAGAGAACAATATAATTAGGTGCAGAGGTAGGTTACAAAATGCTGAATTGTGTGATTATGCTAAAACCCTATCTTACTGCCCAAAACTCATCATCTAACAAATTTGAGTGTTCTAAATGCCCATAAAAATGTAATGCATGGTGGGGTACAAGATACCTTAAATTGTATTAGGGAAACTTTGTGGATTTTACAAGGACGGCAAAGTGTAAAAACGGGTGATTAAATCTTGTGTAATATGTCGCTGTGTGGATGCCAGATCCTATATGTACCCAGGTCCTCCACCATTGTCAAAGGAGCGTGTACAATTAGTGAAACCATTTGATGTAACAGGTGTAGACTATAGTGGTCCTATAATTTTAACAGGTACTTCAAATGGTGTTCCACTGAAAGTGTATGTTTGTTTGTTCACCTGTACTGCTACTAGGGCAGTTCATTTAGAAGTGGCACAGGACTTGTCTGCAGAACATTTTATGCAGCTGTTTTGAAAATTTGCAGCTAGGAGATCCTGTCCGAGGTTGATGATTTCGGATAATGCCACAAATTTTGTAGCAGGTGCTCAATACTTGATAGAATTAAATGATAGTAACGATGTTCAATCTCTGTTAACCCAGCGAGGGTGTACCTGGAAATTTATTACTCCTAGAGTCCCTAGGCAGGGGGGGCTGTACGAAAGACTGATAGGCACAGTGAAGAGGTGTCTCCGTAAAGTACTACACCGTAAGAGAATTAATTTGGAAGAATTCCATGCAGTGTTAGTGGAGGTGGAGAATCGTATAAATAATCGGCCTCTCTCGTACATGAGTGATACACCTGATGCAGATGTATTAACACCTTCTCACCTAATATGTGGAAGGAAATTGGAAGCTGCCCTTGTCTATAGAGATAATCTGGAAGAAAGTGATGAAGATTACAATGATGCGGCAGTGTTATGTAGTAAATTTAAAATGTTAAATAAAGTAATTGATCATTGGTCTAATGTGTGGCATAAGGAATATCTTCTTACACTACATGAACACTTTTATGGTGCGACAGAGGCAGTAAATCGACAGAACATTCAACCAGGTGACATTGTGTTAATTGACACTGAACAACATCGAACATTGTGGCCTCTGGGCAAAGTATTGACATTGTACCCAGATGCACAAGGTGTTGTCAGGAATGTCAAAGTGTTGTGTCGTGGCCAGGAAAGTTTACACACAATTAATAAATTGATTCCTGTTACAGAACTCGTCTTCTTAACCTTCTCCAATGGTATGGTAGAGTGTTAAGGTAGCATTCTTGTTGAACATATGGCCTGTTTACGGTTTTGCAACAATAACTTAAGAATTCAGGATTACAAAACAAATAACTAAAACTTAGAATCTTTACTAGTAGAGTTTTAGCTTAATGTATGATATGTTATGATTAACATAAAATAAGGAGTTTAACTCTTACATTTCTCTTGGTATGTACCAGTACATTGATATGAATAAATGAACCTCTTGAGGTTGAGCTTTGTACTAAAATCACCAATAATATGCACCTATAATGGTTATTAAGACCTAGCCACAAAGTAACTTACAATGCTTATAAAGACTTATCTGAACTATCAATTCAGAGTATACAAGAACTCGTAAGTGACGGACTTAGTCTCATTTTCATCTAACATGACTAAGAATAGCTTAGACCACAAATTAACATCAAGGCCGACAAGGCTTATTCAGTCACATGGAAAGATTAATTTACCCGAGTATAAATAACTCGAAAGTGACAAGCTTAAGAAAGGAAGTCAGTCATGAAAGAAAAACGACCACAAGAGAGAACTTGACATGTCTCTTATGAGAGGTCAATGAGTGAGGTATGCTCCCTTGGCTATGCAAGCCCAGAGTAGAAGTGGGAATGCTAGTCAGAGTGAGTGTGAAGGACATACTCTCAGAGAGTGCTCTAAAACTACTCAAAGCAAGGGTAGTGAACCTACTCAGTAAGTAGTGAACCTGCTCTGAGCAAGGGCGGTGAACCTACTCAGTAAGAGTAGTGAACCTGCTCTGAGCGAGGGCGGTGAACCTACTCAGTAAGAGTAGTGAACCTGCTCTGAGCGAGGGCGGTGAACCTACTCAGTAAGAGTAGTGAACCTGCTCTGAGCGAGGGCGGTGAACCTACTCAGTAAGAGTAGTGAACCTGCTCTGAGCGAGGGCGGTGAACCTACTCAGTAAGAGTAGTGAACCTGCTCTGAGCGAGGGCGGTGAACCTACTCAGTAAGAGTAGTGAACCTGCTCTGAGCGAGGGCGGTGAACCTACTCAGTAAGAGTAGTGAACCTGCTCTGAGCGAGGGCGGTGAACCTACTCAGTAAGAGTAGTGAACCTGCTCTGAGCGAGGGCGGTGAACCTACTCAGTAAGAGTAGTGAACCTACTCATAGCAAGGGTGGTGAACCTTCTCTGAGCAGGTGCTGTAAACCTGCTGACGGTACCACTGAGTGGTAAGCCAATGTCAGGTTGGTCACGTGACTGAGGAAGACCTCAGTACATGAACTGCTAACCGGCACATAAACCTAGTCGTTTCCCACTACATGGAAATAGTATTAAAGCATAACAAAACATAATATAATACAATATTAGCATTAATATTAGCCTTAACATGTATATTATAAAATGAAGGGGCATATCCTATTATAAAATAAAACGGGTATGGCCATACTCGTAACAATTCCCTTGTAATTAGGTGTTCAATCAAACGTAAATGAAAATCTGAGGGAAAGTGACACGAGTGATATGGAAGATAACGCTGACCAAGTGATGCCGGAAAATGAAATCGTAGTAAGACCTACTAGGAGAACAGCCACTCAAGCCAGAACAAGCTGGAATCGTCTCCTAAAGGAAGGAGTAATTTGAGTCGTTTAGCAACGAACTCCGGCCGGCCGCAGTGTGGAAAATACTGTATATATTTTCTAGAAATACAGTAGTTATATGTAAATAGATGGCCATACTGTATTTAAAAGAAGTATGTTATCGAAAATGGGAAGGGGCCTGCGCCTGGGCAGAAGACACTCGCCATTGTTTTGAATTGAGAGTAACAGACGTTAATTAATAATGGGAAGAATTTTCGTGCTCTAGAGGTAAAATTGGGTTGACACCTCTCAAATAGGAGCCGAAATTGTTGGATGTGCATTCCTGCATAATTTGAGTATCAGGCGACAGGACAGGACAACTCCAGGAGCCTCAGATAAGCTGTCTAATTTATGTTTAAATTCTGGCCAGTAAATTTTTCATAAATGTAGGCAAAAGGGGGGTCCTGTACATGACACATTAATCTCCAGTCAAATTGGTGAGTGTTATGATTAAGATATATTCTCCTTCTGTTATACAAATGTGTGTGTGGGTATATATATATATGTATATATATATATATATATATATATATATATATATATATATATATATATATATATATATATATATATATATATATATATATATATATATATATATAATTTATTAATTTTAATATACAGTCCACAAATTTATATATTTACCAGAATTCCTGGTGATGTATCTTTTATTTATAATTAATAGGTCTAGAGCAACTTGTGGATATGACAGTGGTAGGTATCGAAGGGGGACATTTTTTGTGACCTAGGTGTCCCAAATTCCTACTTGTCTATGTAACTCTGATAAATAATAATCTTTGTTATCATTTACTGTTATGTACATAATGAGTTACATTCAGATAAATGCAATTTTCCACAACATCTAAGATTATACAAATTCATGTACAACTTCATGAATGTTATCTACATTAAACAGGTGTGTGTCTACATAACAATTAAATACAAAATATCACCAAAAACGTATTGGAAAGGTGACAAACTTTTTTGTTAAACGTTACTTAAGCACTTTGCATTTAGTTTGTTGAATCATAATTATGTAGATAGCTAATTGAAGCAATTTCAGCTGGGTTTACAGTTCAAGCTTCCTATCCTCCTTTCTCTCTCTCTCTCTCCCAAGTCTTGGTCTCAAAACCTTGATCTCTCCTGAGCCTTCCCTCTTCTCCGTGGTAACCGATAAGCATCACAATTCCCGCCACCGTGCAGCAATACATCACGACAACAATCAAAACTGTTTGCATAAATCAGGAGATATCCGGAGGCAAACAATTCCTTGGGAAAGATTAATATCCGGGCGAAGTGTGATGAGTTGGGCGGCGTAATACGGGATATTGTGTGTTTCACTACTGCCTTCACGAGAGGCCACGCATGCCATGTGTACTTGCTTCTAGATATGTACATGAACGGTATACAATATCAACAAGTTGAAAAATTTAGACACATGTGCAACATCTGGGCATCTTTATTGTAGACGTTTCGCAATTTTTCAACTTGTCGGTATTGTATACTTCTTCTTGATGATTCGCCGGTACTTCCGGCCCGGGTCTTCTCCAGATTGTATACCGTTCATGTACAACTAGTCAGACACTGCAACATCATGGAATCTTGGTTCAGAGGACATCCACGTTACCTCTTCACAGCTGCTGCTCCTACTTCAACTACTACTACTACCACCACTAACCCGTGCCTCGGGTGTAACCTAATTCCACTGGGGATTCCCTCCCACCAGTGACTCTGCCCTCCATCTTCCACCAGTATAAACGTAGCAACCTTCTTGCCTGTGGTCCAGAATCTTCACGACCACGGTGCTCTTAACACCAACTTCAAGGCTGAGGAACTGATTACCTCATCTTTTGCATATAGTTATACTGTCTTCTAATCATGTTCTAGAAATTTTATTGATAAAGCCACTGGATGGCGAAACGTCTACAATAAAGATACCCAGATGTTTCACATGTGTCCAATTTTTTCTGCTTCTAGATTTGCTTGGCTGATTCTCACGCATTTATATTTTGAAAATATGTGTATATGTTTACATATATACTTTTAAGTATATATATGCAGCCATATGTATACTTTATAAAGTAGTGAATATATTCAGTTGTAACATTTTTATTAATTAGTCAAAGCTAATACTCATAACAATTATATATTGATTCATAACCTTTAATTTATTCACAGAACCATTTATTATTTATTTATAATTAATAATTTATTCACAACATTTGTTTCTTTATGAAACAATTATTAATTTCTTGAACAATTATTTAATATTTTGACATTGTAATTAATGTTTGCATTTAACTAGAAAAGTAAGTAAATTCTTTCTTATTTATTTATTGTTTACTTATGGAACAATTATTCATTTATCGAACAATTATTAATTTTAAAACAGTAAATAATTTATTCATTAGTATCAATAAATATTAATTAACACTATGTAGCTTAATTCCACTTTTGTCGTGTTCCTGGGAAATAAACATCATTTTCCAATTCTTTATAACTAAACAATATTTAAAAATAAGCAATTTTGATCCCAAAACTTTGCTTATGTGGTCAGGACACTTCTGCAACACTTTCAAGAAAGACTGATGTAAAACTATTATGTTCTAGGGTTTTACTTGGTAAATATAAAAACAGGGACTCACAAACCAGCATTCAGTTCAGCTCTGGCTGCCTAAGAAGACACAGCAGAAGAAGTGAAATGGCATCAAGAGGCTGCAGTCATTCTCCAGATACATTCTGCTACATATATGGTCAATTCATTAATACAAGAGCAAAGAAGTTCTCTGTATCAGCATATAAAAAATGCGTGAAGCTTTCAAAACATATTTTGGCATGCCAGTTGTGGACCAAGACATGACCTGGGCGCCTCATGTTGCTTGTGAACATTGTTAGAAAACACTGGAAGATAAGAAAGTCATTAGTTATGTGAAGGGTAAAATTTTGAATAGGAACATTTTCTAAATGAAATGTATGTGACAGAAACTAATTCTTTTGTTCTGTTACAGGATGATATAGAGGAGAAAAAAGAGCCATGATGTTTGCTGCTCCTAAAATATGGTGTGAACCCACTGATCACTCAACCAATTGTTACTTCTGTCTGGTGGATCCTTCCTAACACCGAACTGGGAAAAATGCACCTGTTATTTCTTATCTAGACCTTCCCTCTTCTACTGCACCAGTACCACACAGTGCTTATCTTCTTGTACCTACACCTCCAGAAAGAAGTCAACCGTCACAGATGCAGCTGTTGGGAGGAATCCTTACTACCCAAACCAAACAGACCTCAGTGACCTTATCAGAGATCTTGGTTTGACAAAGTCAAATGCTGAGCTTTTGATTTCAAGGCTCAAGGAGTGGGACTTGGTGGATGAAAGTGTACAAGTGACAAGACAAAGAAAACGTCACCAATATTTCTCAAGCTTCTTCACTAATGAAGACAGGTTCTGCTATTGTAATGATGTATCAGGCCTGTTTGATACAATTGGAATTGCATGGAATCCAGATGAGTGGAGACTCTTCATTGACAGATCCTCCAGAAGTATAAAAGCTGTACTTCTGCACAATGGGAACAAGTATCCATCTCTTCCCTTGGCTCATTCAGTGCATCTTGAGGAGGACTACAACAGTGTCAAATTTTTACTGGAAGTTTTGAGCTATAAGTATGGCTGGGAGGTTACTGGAGACTTCAAAATGGTGGCATTTTTGATGGAACTCCAAGGACGTTTTACCAAGTTTCCCTGTTCTCTCTGTCGTTGGGATAATAGAGACAGAGCAGCACATTACCAGAGGAAGCACTGGCCTCAAAGGATTGAGTTCTCAGTAGGAAGACATAATATCGAACACTGACCATTAGTGGATCCTCAAAAGGTTCTCTTCCCTCCATTACACATCAAACTAGGTGTTACGACTTTGATGTCGTAACTTAAAATGGTCCTGGCTCCTAAAGGCTGCTCAGCCTGCTGTCTAGGGGTTATAAAATTACGCTGAAATACAGAGCAAACCTTGGGCCAGCATGTACTCATATGTAAAACAATATTAATTATTACTATTATAAGGAAGGACACAAAAACTCACTTATATAAAAATATATCTATATAATAATGAGTAACTTAAATACAACTCACAATCTACACTCCAGTTCACATTAGCTCACTAGCACACTGCTGCTAATGAGTTAAACAAAATAAATCATCACGGAGGCACCATGACATACACACCTCCGTCTTCACTTCTGTCTGGTAGACTAATTACCAGCAGCAAAACACCATACAGTACTCTCGCATAAACAGGCTTCTGCAGACTAGGGCTTTACAGGTAAACATGAGAGCAATAAAATAACATATGATATAAACTTACAAAAAACACCATCCCTACTAAACATACCGTGATGGATTAGGACATCTTGTAGCAAGTGTTGTGCTCCACCGACTGACTCTCACCACACCTCATCTGCTCCTGTCTCCTGGCCACTATAACTGGCCGGAAATAATACGCATTCGGATTCAGTACAAACCCGGAAAATGACATATGAAGCGATATTTCTTATATGAATATTTTTTTACAGTACTCCGTAACACTAGGGCTAATGAAAGAGTTTGTTACAGCTCTTGACAAAGAGTCTGCAGCCTTCAAGTATCTTCAAGACTTCTTTCCCAAGCTATCAGAGGCAAAGGTGAAGGCTGGCATCTTCACTGGACCACAAGTCAAGAAAATCATGGAGTGCTCAGAATTTCCAAAGAAGCTCACAGAGAAGGAAGAGGAAGCCTGGGAGAGTTTTCTTGCTATAACACAGGGCTTTCTAGGCAACAACAAGGCTGGCGATTATGTGGTAAAAAGCTATGGTCAGATGGGCTGTAGGAAGTCCTTTAAGGTCCATATCCTTGATGGTCATCTTAACAATTTCAAGGAGAATATGGGAGCATACTCAGAGGAGCAAGGGAAGCACTTCCACCAAGATATAATGAACTTTGAACACAGATATCAGGGATCTTATAATGAAAACCTGATGTCAGACTACATTTGGGAGCTTAAACGGGAAAGTGATTTGTTGCATGATCGCAAGTCTAGAAAAACTGCTCATTTTTAACTTTGTAAATATGTTTAAAAAGTTTAAAATAAAATTTGTGTAAATTTTATTTTATGTAAATCTTATTTATTTTATTATATGTTTTTGTTTTACATCCAAAACTAGCAACAAATATTGAAATTTAGCTATTTTTTTGTCAAAACTTCACCCTGTAAGCCACAAAAACAAAGTTTAAAAGGAATAATTGGCAGGAATAAAAAATTGTTACATAGTGTAATTTATTCATGAATAAATATTAAAGAGCGCACGTACATTAACGTGTATAAGGTTATACACGTTACAGTGATGACGACGTTTCTGTCCGGCTTGGAACATTAACTACTCACTAGTTAATGGTCCAAATCGGACCAAAACGTCATCCTAAGTTTCATTCTCGTATGGAAGGGATTCTCAACTGTTCCTCCATCATTAACCCCCTCGGCTTCTTGCATTTCTCCATATACCCCCTTACTGCCATACATAAAGAAATAATTATGAATAATTATGAATTAATCATGTGACTATTATTCACACACACACACAGACAGAAAAGAGGCACTAAACTATAGACCTGTGTCATTGACGTGTATAGTATGCAAAATTATGGAGAAGATTATCAGGAGGAGAGTGGTGGAGCACCTGGAACGGAACAGGAGTATAAATGCCAACCAACACGGATTCACGGAAGGCAAATCCTGTGTCACAAACCTTCTGGAGTTTTATGATAAAATAACAGAAGTAAGACAAGAGAGAGAGGGGTGGGTTGATTGCATCTTCTTGGACTGCAAGAAGGCCTTTGACACAGTTCCTCACAAGAGATTAGTGCAGAAGCTAGAGCATCAGGCGCATATAACAGGAAGGGCACTGCAATGGATCAGAGAATACCTGACAGGGAGGCAACAACGAGTCATGGTACGTAATGATGTATCACAGTGGGCACCTGTGACGAGCGGGGTCCCACAGGGGTCGGTCCTAGGACCAGTGCTATTTTTGGTATATGTGAACGACATGACGGAAGGGTTAGACTCAGAAGTGTCCCTGTTTGCAGATGATGTGAAGTTAATGAGGAGAATTAAATCTGATGAGGACCAGGCAGGACTTCAAAGAGACCTGGACAGACTGGACACCTGGTCCAGCAAATGGCTTCTCGAATTTAATCCTGCCAAATGCAAAGTCATGAAGATAGGGGAAGGGCACAGAAGACCACAGACAGAGTATAGGCTAGGTGGCCAAAGACTGCAAACCTCACTCAAGGAGAAAGATCTTGGGGTGAGTATAACACCGAGCATGTCTCCGGAAGCACACATCAATCAGATAACTGCTGCAGCATATGGGCGCCTGGCAAACCTGAGAACAGCATTCCGATACCTTAGTAAGGAATCATTCAAGACACTGTACACCGTGTATGTCAGGCCCATACTGGAGTATGCAGCACCTGTTTGGAACCCGCACTTGATAAAGCACGTCAAGAAACTAGAGAAAGTACAAAGGTTTGCGACAAGGTTAGTTCCAGAGCTAAGGGGAATGTCCTATGAAGAAAGATTAAGGGAAATCGGCCTGACGACACTGGAGGACAGAAGGGTCAGGGGAGACATGATAACGACATATAAAATACTGCGTGGAATAGACAAGGTGGACAAAGACAGGATGTTCCAGGGAGGGGACACAGAAACAAGAGGCCACAATTGGAAGTTGAAGACACAAATGAGTCAGAGAGATAGTAGGAAGTATTTCTTCAGTCATAGAGTTGTAAGGCAGTGGAATAGCCTAGAAAATGACGTAGTGGAGGCAGGAACCATACACAGTTTTAAGACGAGGTTTGATAAAGCTCATGGAGCGGGGAGAGAGAGGGCCTAGTAGCAACCGGTGAAGAGGCGGGGCCAGGAGCTAGGACTCGACCCCTGCAACCACAAATAGGTGAGTACAAATAGGTGAGTACACACACATCATGGGGACTCGCAGGAACCAGGGATCAGATGAGAATGGTTCTGGTAGGGAGGAGTGGATGGAGGAGCAGTGGAAAAGGATGGAACAAGAGTGGGAGAGAAAATTAGGAGAGCTTTCTGAAAAAATGGAGAAAGAGCTTTCTGTGAAATTGTAAAAGAGGTTGGAGAAGGAGAAGAATTGGGAGGCACATGTCGAAATTGCAGTAGCCAGAATAAGGGTCCTAGAAGATGAGGTAAACAGACTGAGGCAAGTTACAGGTGCAGTGACCAGAGAAGACACAGCATATGAAGCTGAGAGGCAGAACAGGAAGGAAGGAGATATGAATTATGCTAAGGTCATAACAGCCTGCCAAGAAGGGCCAAGGAGTGAAAGGGAAGAGCAGCTGGGTGCAGGTAGAGAGGGTGATAGGTCGAATGCAGAGGCACAATCATGCTACCAAGAGCCACTGGAAAAATCAAGGGAGAAAATGACCACATACAGACAGGAACCAGAGTCACAGAGGGAGAGGCAATGGGAGAAGGAAATGGCAAAATCAGTGTTTATCTCTGGGCTTCAGGAGAGAGAGGAAAGGATAGGCACTGAAAGACGGCAGGCAGAAAGAAAGGAGATTGAGAAAATCATCACGGAAATAGGTGGAGAAGACATGGACGAGATTGTAAATTTTCAGAGAATAGGGGGGTACTGTTGATGGGACCCTGCAAACAGTTAGCAAGGATGTTGATGGGACCCAGGAAACAGTTAGCAAAGATATTGATGGGACCCAGGAAACAGTTAGCAAGAATGTTGATGGGACCCTGCAAACAGTTAGCAAGGATGTTGATGGGACCCTGCAAACAATTAGCAAGGATGTTGATGGGACCCTGCAAACAGTTAGCAAGGATGTTGATGAGACCCTGCAAACAGTTAGCAAGGAGGTTGATGGGACCCAGGAAACAGCAAAGATGTTGATGGGACCCAGGAAACATTAGCAAAGATGGTGATGGGACCCTGCAAACAGTTAGCAAGGATGTTGATGGGACCCAGGAAGCAGTTAGCAAGGATGTTGATGGGACCCTGCAAACAGCAAGGATGTTGATGGGACCCTGCAAACAGCAAGGAGGTTGATGGGACCCAGGAAACAGTTAGCAATGATGTTGATGGGACCCTGCAAACAGTTAGCAAGGATGTTGATGGGACCCAGGAAACAGCAAGGATGTTGATGGGACCCTGCAAACAGCAAGGATGTTGATGGGACCCTGCAAACAGTTAGCAAGGATGTTGATGGGACCCAGGAAACAGTTAGCAAGGATGTTGATGGGACCCTGCAAACAGTTAGCAAGGATGTTGATGGGACCCAGGAAACGGTTAGCAAGGATGTTGATGGGACCCAGGAAACAGCAAGGATGTTGATGGGCCCCTGCAAACAGTTAGCAAGGATGTTGATGGGACCCCTGCAAACAGTTAGCAAGGATGTTGATGGGACCCCTGCAAACAGTTAGCAAGGATGTTGATGGGACCCAGGAAACATTAGCAAGGATGTTGATGGGACCCATGAAACAGCAAGGATGTTGATGGGACCCAGGAAACATTAGCAAGGATGTTGATGGGACCCAGGAAACAATTAGCAAGGATGTTAATGGAACCCTGCAAACAGTTAGCAAGTATGTTGATGGGACCCAGGAAAGAGCAAGGATGCTGATGGGACCCAGGAAACATTAGCAAGGATGTTGATGGGACCCAGGAAAGAGCAAGGATGCTGATGGGACCCAGGAAACATTAGCAAGGATGTTGATGGGACCCAGGAAACATTAGCAAGGATGTTGATGGGACCCAGGAAACGATCAACAAGGATATTAGTGTGACCCCTGGAAGTAGTTAACAAGGGAGTTAGTGGGGCCCATGTAACAGTTAATAAGTAATACATGAGTTAGGTTAGGCAAGGCTCGTCATAAGATGACCCGCAGCTGGATCATTTGGTCATCTGACAGAGGCCTTCCACTAACTTACCGGTCCATCCCTTTAACAATTAAGGTTATAATTATAACCTAGGGATTGGCAGAGAGCATGCATAGTTCCTTTGTATAAAGGCAAAGAGGATAACAGAGTGCAAAAATTATAGGGGAATAAATCTGTTGAGTATACCTGGTAAAGTGTATGGTAGAGTTATTATTGAAAGAGTAAGACGGAGAATAGGATAGCAGATGAACAAGGAGGTTTTAGGAAAGGTAGGGGGTGTGTAGACCAAGTGTTTACAGTGAAACATATATGTGAACAGTATTTAGATAAGGGTAAAGAGGTTTTAGTGGCATTTATGGATTTAGAAAAGGCATATGACAGGGTGAATAGGGGGGCAATGTGGCAGATGTTGCAGGTGTATGGTATAGGAGGTAGGTTACTGAAAGCAGTGAAGAGTTTTTACGAGGATAGTGAGGCTCAGGTTAGAGTATGTAGGAGAGAGGGAGATTATTTCCCAGTAAAAGTAGGCCTTAGGCAAGGATGTGTGATGTCACCATGGTTGTTCAATATATTTATAGATGGGGTTGTAAGAGAAGTGAATGCTTGAGTCTTGGCAAGAGGTGTAGAGTTAAAGGATAAAGAATCAAACACAAAGCGGGAGTTGTCACAGTTGCTCTTTGCAGATGACACGGTGCTTTTGGGAGATTCTGAAGAGAAGTTGCAGAGGTTGGTGGATGAATTTGGCAGGGTGTGTAAAAAAAGAAAATTAAAAGTGAATATAGGAAAGAGTAAGGTTATGAGGATAACAAAAAGATTAGGTGACGAAAGACTGGATATCAGATTGGAGGGAGAGAGAATGGAGGAGGTGAATGTATTCAGATATTTAGGAGTGGACGTGTCAGCGGATGGGTCTATGAAGGATGAGGTGAATCACAGAATTGACGAGGGGAAAAGGGTGAGTGGTGCACTTAGGAGTCTTTGGAGACAAAGAACTTTGTCCGTGGAAGCAAAAAGGGGAATGTATGAGAGTATAGTTGTACCAACACTCTTGTATGGGTGTGAAGCATGGGTGATGAATGTTGCAGCGAGGAGAAGGCTGGAGGCAGTGGAGATGTCATGTCTGAGGGCAATGTGTGGTGTGAATATAATGCAGAGAATTCGTAGTTCGGAAATTAGGAGAAGGTGTGGGATTACCAAAACTATTATCCAGAGGGCTGAGGAGGGGTTGTTGAGGTGGTTCGGACATGTAGAGAGAATGGAACAAAACAGAATGACTTCGAGAGAATATAAATCTGTAGTGGAGGGAAGGCGGGGTAGGGGTCGGCCAAGGAAGGGTTGGAGGGAGGGGGTAAAGGAGGTTTTGTGTGCGAGGGGCTTGGACTTCCAGCAAGCGTACATGAGCATATTTGATAAGAGTGAATGGAGACAAATGGTTTTTAATACTTGACGTGCTGTTTAAGTGTGAGCAAAATAACATTTATGAAGGGGTTCAGGGAAACCGGCAGGCCGGACTTGAGTCCTGGAGATGGGAAGTACAGTGCCTGCACTCTGAAGGAGGGGTGTTAATGTTGCAGTTTAAAAACTGTAGTGTAAAGCACCTCTCTGGCAAGACAGTGATGGAGTGAATGATGGTGAAAGTTTTTTTTTTCTCGGGCCACCCTGCCTTGGTGGGAATCTGCTGATGTGTTAATAAATAAAAAAAATTATAACCATTTATTACTAACAATACATAAGTGAAGCAAGAAACTGGGAGAATAATAAGACTTAGTTACTGCAGCGGTCACCTTCAAGTAGACCGTAATTCAAGTGAGCAGTGTTACAGCAAGTGAACTTAGTTTACAGATGCTTGTAAGTCAATGTTAAATTGTACTCAACAAGAGTAAATGAAACTTGACGTTCATTACGTTGAGCAAAGTGACTTAATAATATCAATGAAATAAGTAGAGAGGAATAATACCCGTACGAGCAACTCTTTCAATGTTTTCTGAAACCAGAAACCTCTAGGAGGAATTTGGTCTGCTGTCAGGAGTGTGGTCTTGCTCAATGACCCAGCTGTATGTATCTCTAAACATTCTCTTTTCTATATAGTTTTATCTATCACCATTGCAATATTTCATAGTTAAAATGGGGTAAAATACAAGACAACACAATTAGTATCAAGTAGGATATTTAATAAAGCAAAAAATCTTTGCGTATTTTTTACACACATATTTATGTCAAGTCGCTGAAAAAGACATGAACAACTGCAAGACCTCACAAGTGTAATTATAAAGGATTCCTTAAAGTATATTACAGATGATATAACAAAGTAAATACGGTCAATAAAATTGGAAATAAAGCTAAGCTGTGGGAAGGATAAGACATTGTGATGGTTCAGGTTCAGGCAGTAGAATGGTTCAGGCAGTAGGATGGTTCAGGCAGTAGGATGGTTCAGGCAGTAGGATGGTTCAGGCAGTAGGATGGTTCAGGCAGTAGGATGGTTCAGGCAGTAGGATGGTTCAGGCAGTAGGATGGTTCAGGCAGTAGGATGGTTCAGGCAGTAGGATGGTTCAGGCAGTAGGATGATTCATACAGTAGAATGGTTCAGGCAGTAGGATGGTTCAGGCAGTAGGATGGTTCAGGCAGTAGGATGATTCATACAGTAGGATGGTTCAGGCAGTAGAAGGATTCATAGAGTAGGATGGTTCAGGCAGTAGGATGGTTCATACAGTAGGATGGTTCAGGCAGTACGATGATTCATACAGTAGGATGGTTCAGGCAGTAGAAGGATTCATAGAGTAGGATGCTTCAGGCAGTAGGATGATTCATACAGTAGGATGGTTCAGGCAGTAGAAGGATTCATAGAGTAGGATGGTTCAGGCAGTAGGATGGTTCATACAGTAGGATGGTTCAAGCAGTAGGATGGCTCAGGCAGTTGGATGGTTCAGGCAGTACGATGATTCATACAGTAGGATGGTTCAGGCAGTAAGGTGGTTCAGGCAGAAGAAGGATTCACACAGTAGGATGGTTCAAGCAGTAGGATGGTTCAGGCAGTAGGATGGTTCACGCAGTAAGATCATTCATATAGGATGGTTCAGGCAGTAGGATGGTTCAGGCAGTAGGATGATTCATATAGGATGGTTCAGGCAGAAGGATGATTCATATAGGATGGTTCAGGCAGTAGGATGATTCATATAGGATGGTTCAGGCAGTAGGATGGTTCAGGCAGTAGAAGGATTCATACAGTAGGATGGTTCAGGCAGTAGGATGGTTCAGGCAGTAGGATGGTTCATGCAGTAAAATGATTCATACAGTACGATGGTTAAGGCAGTAGGATGGTTCAGGCAGTATGATGGTTCAGACAGTAGGATGGTTCAGGCAGTAGGATGGTTCAGGCAGTAGAATGATTCATACAGTAGGATGGTTCAGGCAGTAGGATGGTTCAGGAAGTAAGGTGGTTCAGGCAAAAGAAGGATTCACACAGTAGGATGGTTCAAGCAGTAGGATGGTTCAGGCAGAAGGATGGTTAAGGCAGTAGGATCATTCATATAGGATGGTTCAGGCAGTAGGATGGTTCAGGCAGTAGGATGGTTCAGACAGAAGGATGGTTCAGGTAGTAGGATGGTTCAGGCAGTAGAATGATTCATACAGTAGGATGGTTCAGGCAGTAGGATGGTTCAGGCAGTAGGATGGTGCAGGCAGTAGGATGGGTCGGTCAGTAGAATGATTCATACAGTAGGATGGTTCAGGCAGTAGGCTGGTTCAGACAGTAAGATGGTTCAGGCAGTAGAATGATTCATACAGTAGGATGGTTCAGGCAGTAGGATGGTTCAGGCAGTAGGATGGTGCAGACAGTAGGACGGTTGGGGCAGTAGGATGGTTCAGGCAGTAGGATGGTTCATATAGTAGGATGGTTCAGGCAGTAGGATGAATCATACAGTAGGATGGTTCAGGCAGTAGGATGCTTCAGGCAGTAGGATGGTTCAGGCAGTAGGATGATTCATACAGTAGAATGGTTCAGGCAGTATGATGGTTCAGGCAGTAGGTTGGTTCACGCAGTAGGATGGTTCAGGCAGAATGATGGTTCAGGCAGTAGGATGATTCATACAGTAGAATGGTTCAGGCAGAATGATGGTTCAGGCAGTAGGTTGGTTCAGGCAGTAGGATGATTCATACAGTAGGATGGTTCAGGCAGTAGGATGGTTCAGGAAGCAGGATGATTCATACAGTAGGATGGTTCAGGCAGTAGAATGGTACAGGCAGTAGGATGGTTCAGGCAGTAGGATGGTTCAGGCAGTAGGATGATTCATACAGTAGGATGGTTAAGGCAGCACGATGATTCATACAGTAGGATGGTTCAGGCAGTAGGATGATGCAGTAGGATGATTCATACAGTAGGATGGTTCAAGCAGTAGGATGGTTCAGGCAGTAGGATGGTTCAGGCAGTAGGATGATTCATATAGTAGGATGGTTCAGGCAGTAGGATGGTTCAGGCAGTAGGATGGTTCAGGCAGTAGGATGATTCGTACAGTAAGATGGTTCAGGCAGTAGGATGATTCATACAGTAAGATGGTTCAGTCAGTAGGATGATTCAGGCAGTAGGATGGATCAGGCAGTAGGATGGTTCAGGCAGTAGGATGATTCATACAGTAGGATGGTTCAGGCAGTAGAAGGATTCATACAGTAGGATGGTTCAGGCAGTAGGATGGTTCAGGCAGTAGGATTATTCATACAGTAGGATGGTTCAGGCAGTAAGACGGTTCAGGCAGTAGGATGGTTCATACAGTAGGATGGTTCAGGCAGAAGGATGGTTCAGGCAGTAGGATGGTTCAGGCAGTAGGATGATTCATATAGTAGGATGCTTCAGGCAGTAGGATGGTTTACGCAGTTCAGGCAGTAGGATGGTTCATACAGTAGGATGGTTCAGGCAGCAGAATGATTCTTACAGTAGGATGGTTCAGGCAGTAGGATGGTTCAGGCAGTAGGATGGTTCAGGCAGTAGGATGATTCATACAGTAGGATGGTTCAAGCAGTAGGATTGTTCAGGCAGTAGGATGGTTCAGGCAGTAGGATGATTCATACAGTAGGATGGTTCAGGCAGTAGGGTGGTTCAGGCAGTAGGATGGTTCAGGCAGTAGGATGGTTCAGGGAGTAGGATTATTCATACAGTAGGATGGTTCAGGCAGTAGAACGGTTCAGGCAGTAGGATGGTTCATACAGTAGGATGGTTCAGGCAGAAGGATGGTTCAGGGAGTAGGATGGTTCAGGCAGTAGGATGATTCATACAGTAGGATGCTTCAGGCAGTAGGATGGTTCAGGCAGTAGGATGATTCATACAGTAGGATGGTTCAAGCAGTAGGATTGTTCAGGCAGTAGGATGGTTCAGGCAGTACGATGATTCAGGCAGTAGGATGGTTCAGGCAGTAGGATGATTCGTACAGTAAGATGGTTCAGGCAGTAGGATGATTCATACAGTAAGATGGTTCAGGCAGTAGGATAGTTCAGGCAGTAGGATGGATCAGGCAGTAGGATGGTTCAGGCAGTAGGATGATTCATACAGTAGGATGGTTCAGGCAGTAGAAGGATACATACAGTAGGATGGTACAGGCAGTAGGATGGTTCAGGCAGTGGGATTATTCATACAGTAGGATGGTTCAGGCAGTAAGACGGTTCAGGCAGTAGGATGGTTCATACAGTAGGATGTTTCAGGCAGAAGGATGGTTCAGGCAGTAGGATGGTTCAGGCAGTAGGATGATTCATACAGTAGGATGCTTCAGGCAGTAGGATGGTTTACGCAGTTGGATGGTTCAGGCAGTAGGATGGTTCATGCAGTAGGATGATGCAGGCAGCAGAATGATTCTTACAGTAGGATGGTTCAGGCAGTAGGATGGTTCAGGCAGTAGGATGATTCATACAGTAGGATGGTTCAAGCAGTAGGATTGTTCAGGCAGTAGGATGGTTCAGGCAGTAGGATGATTCATACAGTAGGATGGTTCAGGCAGTAGGGTGGTTCAGGCAGTAGGATGGTTCAGGCAGTAGGATGGTTCAGGCAGTAGGATTATTCATACAGTAGGATGGTTCAGGCAGTAGAACGGTTCAGGCAGTAGGATGGTTCATACAGTAGGATGGTTCAGGCAGAAGGATGGTTCAGGGAGTAGGATGGTTCAGGCAGTAGGATGATTCATACAGTAGGATGGTTCAGGCAGTAGGATGGTTCAGGCAGTAGGATGATTCATACAGTAGGATGGTTCAAGCAGTAGGATTGTTCAGGCAGTAGGATGGTTCAGGCAGTAGGATGATTCATACAGTAGGATGGTTCAAGCAGTAGGATTGTTCGGGCAGTAGGATGGTTCAGGCAGTAGGATGATTCATACAGTAGGATGGTTCAGGCAGTAGTATGGTTCAGGCAGTAGGGTGGTTCAGGCAGTAGGATGGTTCAGGCAGTAGGATGGTTCAGGCAGTAGGATGATTCATATAGTAGGATGGTTCAGGCAGTAGAAAGATTCATACAGTAGGATAGTTCAGACAGTAGGATGGTTCAGGCAGTAGGATGATTCATACAGTAGGATTACTCAGGCAGTAGGATGGTTCGGGCAGTAGGATGATTCATACAGTAGGATGGTTCAGGCAGTAGGATGGCTCAGGCGGTAGAAGGATTCATACAGTAGGATGGTTCAGGCAGTATGGTGATTTATACAGTAGGATGGTTCAGCTAGTAGGATGGTTCAGCCAGTAGGATGGTTCAGGCAGTAGGATGATTCATACAGTAGGATGGTTCAGGCAGTAGGATGGTTCAGGCAGTAAGATGATTCGTACAGTAGGATGGTTCAGGCAGTAGGATGGTTCAGTCAGTAGGATGGTTCAGGCAGTAGGATGGTTCAGACAGTAGGATGGTTCAGTCAGTAGGATGGTTCAGGAAGTAGGTGGTTCAGGCAGTAGGATGGTTCAGGCAGTAGGATGGTTCAGGCAGTAGAAGGATTCGTACAGTAGGATGGCTCAGACAGTAGGATGGATCAGGCAGTAGGATGATTCATACAGTAGGATGGTTCAGGCAGTAGGATGGTTCATGCATTAGAATGATTCAGGCAGTAGGATGGTTCAGGCAGTAGCACGGTTCAGGCAGTAGGATAGTTCAGACAGTAGGATGGTTCAGGCAGTAGGATGGTTCACGCAGTAGGATGGTTAAGGCAGTAGGATGGTTCAGACAGTAGGATGGTTCAGGCAGTAGGATGGTTCAGGCAGTAGAATGATTCATACAGTAGGATGGTTCAGGCAGTAGGATGGTTCAGGCAGCAGGATGGTGCAGGCAGTAGGATGGGTCGGTCAGTAGAATGATTCATACAGTAGGATGGTTCAGGCAGTAGGCTGGTTCAGACAGTAAGATGGTTCAGGCAGTAGAATGATTCATACAGTAGGATGGTTCAGGCAGTAGGATGGTTCAGGCAGTAGGATGGTGCAGACAGTAGGACGGTTGGGGCAGTAGGATGGTTCAGGCAGTAGGATGGTTCATATAGTAGGATGGTTCAGGCAGTAGGATGAATCATACAGTAGGATGGTTCAGGCAGTAGGATGCTTCAGGCAGTAGGATGGTTCAGGCAGTAGGATGATTCATACAGTAGAATGGTTCAGGCAGTATGATGGTTCAGGCAGTAGGTTGGTTCACGCAGTAGGATGGTTCAGGCAGAATGATGGTTCAGGCAGTAGGTTGGTTCAGGCAGTAGGATGGTTCAGGCAGTATGATGGTTCAGGCAGTAGGTTGGTTCGGGCAGTAGGATGATTCATACAGTAGGATGGTTCAGGCAGTAGGATGTTTCAGGAAGCAGGATGATTCATACAGTAGGATGGTTCAGGCAGTAGAATGGTACAGGCAGTAGGATGGTTCAGGCAGTAGGATGGTTCAGGCAGTAGGATGA
The DNA here is from genome assembly GCF_038502225.1 of Cherax quadricarinatus. Lineage (NCBI taxonomy): Eukaryota > Metazoa > Arthropoda > Malacostraca > Decapoda > Parastacidae > Cherax > Cherax quadricarinatus. The sequence continues at coordinate 57,399,371 of NC_091294.1, read as the reverse complement.
TTCATACAGTAGGATGGTTAAGGCAGCACGATGATTCATACAGTAGGATGGTTCAGGCAGTAGGATGATGCAGTAGGATGATTCATACAGTAGGATGGTTCAAGCAGTAGGATGGTTCAGGCAGTAGGATGGTTCAGGCAGTAGGATGATTCATATAGTAGGATGGTTCAGGCAGTAGGATGGTTCAGGCAGTAGGATGATTCGTACAGTAAGATGGTTCAGGCAGTAGGATGATTCATACAGTAAGATGGTTCAGGCAGTAGGATAGTTCAGGCAGTAGGATGGATCAGGCAGTAGGATGGTTCAGGCAGTAGGATGATTCATACAGTAGGATGGTTCAGGCAGTAGAAGGACTCATACAGTAGGATGGTTCAGGCAGTAGGATGGTTCAGGCAGTAGGATTATTCATACAGTAGGATGGTTCAGGCAGTAAGACGGTTCAGGCAGTAGGATGGTTCATACAGTAGGATGGTTCAGGCAGAAGGATGGTTCAGGCAGTAGGATGGTTCAGGCAGTAGGATGATTCATATAGTAGGATGCTTCAGGCAGTAGGATGGTTTACGCAGTTGGATGGTTCAGGCAGTAGGATGGTTCATACAGTAGGATGGTTCAGGCAGCAGAATGATTCTTACAGTAGGATGGTTCAGGCAGTAGGATGGTTCAGGCAGTAGGATGGTTCAGGCAGTAGGATGATTCATACAGTAGGATGGTTCAAGCAGTAGGATTGTTCAGGCAGTAGGATGGTTCAGGCAGTAGGATGATTCATACAGTAGGATGGTTCAGGCAGTAGGGTGGTTCAGGCAGTAGGATGGTTCAGGCAGTAGGATGGTTCAGGGAGTAGGATTATTCATACAGTAGGATGGTTCAGGCAGTAGAACGGTTCAGGCAGTAGGATGGTTCATACAGTAGGATGGTTCAGGCAGAAGGATGGTTCAGGGAGTAGGATGGTTCAGGCAGTAGGATGATTCATACAGTAGGATGCTTCAGGCAGTAGGATGGTTCAGGCAGTAGGATGATTCATACAGTAGGATGGTTCAAGCAGTAGGATTGTTCAGGCAGTAGGATGGTTCAGGCAGTACGATGATTCAGGCAGTAGGATGGTTCAGGCAGTAGGATGATTCGTACAGTAAGATGGTTCAGGCAGTAGGATGATTCATACAGTAAGATGGTTCAGGCAGTAGGATAGTTCAGGCAGTAGGATGGATCAGGCAGTAGGATGGTTCAGGCAGTAGGATGATTCATACAGTAGGATGGTTCAGGCAGTAGAAGGATTCATACAGTAGGATGGTTCAGGCAGTAGGATGGTTCAGGCAGTAGGATTATTCATACAGTAGGATGGTTCAGGCAGTAAGACGGTTCAGGCAGTAGGATGGTTCATACAGTAGGATGGTTCAGGTAGAAGGATGGTCCAGGCAGTAGGATGATTCAGGCAGTAGGATGATTCATACAGTAGGATGCTTCAGGCAGTAGGATGGTTTACGCAGTTGGATGGTTCAGGCAGTAGGATGGTTCATACAGTAGGATGGTTCAGGCAGCAGAATGATTCTTACAGTAGGATGGTTCAAGCAGTAGGATTGTTCAGGCAGTAGGATGGTTCAGGCAGTAGGATGATTCATACAGTAGGATGGTTCAGGCAGTAGTATGGTTCAGGCAGTAGGGTGGTTCAGGCAGTAGGATGGTTCAGGTAGGATGGTTCAGGCAGTAGGATGATTCATATAGTAGGATGGTTCAGGCAGTAGGATTCAGATTCATATAGTAGGATGGTTCAGGCAGTAGAAAGATTCATACAGTAGGATAGTTCAGACAGTAGGATGGTTCAGGCAGTAGGATGATTCATACAGTAGGATGGCTCAGGCAGTAGGATGGTTCGGGCAGTAGGATGATTCATACAGTAGGATGGTTCAGGCAGTAGGATGGCTCAGGCGGTAGAAGGATTCATACAGTAGGATGGTTCAGGCAGTATGGTGATTTATACAGTAGGATGGTTCAGCTAGTAGGATGGTTCAGCCAGTAGGATGGTTCAGGCAGTAGGATGATTCATACAGTAGGATGGTTCAGGCAGTAGGATGGTTCAGGCAGTAAGATGATTCGTACAGTAGGATGGTTCAGGCAGTAGGATGGTTCAGTCAGTAGGATGGTTCAGGCAGTAGGATGGTTCAGACAGTAGGATGGTTCAGTCAGTAGGATGGTTCAGGAAGTAGGTGGTTCAGGCAGTAGGATGGTTCAGGCAGTAGGATGGTTCAGGCAGTAGAAGGATTCGTACAGTAGGATGGCTCAGACAGTAGGATGGATCAGGCAGTAGGATGATTCATACAGTAGGATGGTTCAGGCAGTAGGATGGTTCATGCATTAGAATGATTCAGGCAGTAGGATGGTTCAGGCAGTAGCACGGTTCAGGCAGTAGGATAGTTCAGACAGTAGGATGGTTCAGACAGTAGGATGGTTCACGCAGTAGGATGGTTAAGGCAGTAGGATGGTTCAGACAGTAGGATGGTTCAGGCAGTAGGATGGTTCAGGCAGTAGAATGATTCATACAGTAGGATGGTTCAGGCAGTAGGATGGTTCAGGCAGCTGGATGGTGCAGGCAGTAGGATGGGTCGGTCAGTAGAATGATTCATACAGTAGGATGGTTCAGGCAGTAGGCTGGTTCAGACAGTAAGATGGTTCAGGCAGTAGAATGATTCATACAGTAGGATGGTTCAGGCAGTAGGATGGTTCAGGCAGTAGGATGGTGCAGACAGTAGGACGGTTGGGGCAGTAGGATGGTTCAGGCAGTAGGATGGTTCATATAGTAGGATGGTTCAGGCAGTAGGATGAATCATACAGTAGGATGGTTCAGGCAGTAGGATGCTTCAGGCAGTAGGATGGTTCAGGCAGTAGGATGATTCATACAGTAGAATGGTTCAGGCAGTATGATGGTTCAGGCAGTAGGTTGGTTCACGCAGTAGGATGGTTCAGGCAGAATGATGGTTCAGGCAGTAGGATGGTTCAGGCAGTATGATGGTTCAGGCAGTAGGTTGGTTCGGGCAGTAGGATGATTCATACAGTAGGATGGTTCAGGCAGTAGGATGTTTCAGGAAGCAGGATGATTCATACAGTAGGATGGTTCAGGCAGTAGAATGGTACAGGCAGTAGGATGGTTCAGGCAGTAGGATGGTTCAGGCAGTAGGATGATTCATACAGTAGGATGGTTAAGGCAGCACGATGATTCATACAGTAGGATGGTTCAGGCAGTAGGATGATGCAGTAGGATGATTCATACAGTAGGATGGTTCAAGCAGTAGGATGGTTCAGGCAGTAGGATGGTTCAGGCAGTAGGATGATTCATATAGTAGGATGGTTCAGGCAGTAGGATGGTTCAGGCAGTAGGATGGTTCAGGCAGTAGGATGATTCGTACAGTAAGATGGTTCAGGCAGTAGGATGATTCATACAGTAAGATGGTTCAGGCAGTAGGATAGTTCAGGCAGTAGGATGGATCAGGCAGTAGGATGGTTCAGGCAGTAGGATGATTCATACAGTAGGATGGTTCAGGCAGTAGAAGGACTCATACAGTAGGATGGTTCAGGCAGTAGGATGGTTCAGGCAGTAGGATTATTCATACAGTAGGATGGTTCAGGCAGTAAGACGGTTCAGGCAGTAGGATGGTTCATACAGTAGGATGGTTCAGGCAGAAGGATGGTTCAGGCAGTAGGATGGTTCAGGCAGTAGGATGATTCATATAGTAGGATGCTTCAGGCAGTAGGATGGTTTACGCAGTTGGATGGTTCAGGCAGTAGGATGGTTCATACAGTAGGATGGTTCAGGCAGCAGAATGATTCTTACAGTAGGATGGTTCAGGCAGTAGGATGGTTCAGGCAGTAGGATGGTTCAGGCAGTAGGATGATTCATACAGTAGGATGGTTCAAGCAGTAGGATTGTTCAGGCAGTAGGATGGTTCAGGCAGTAGGATGATTCATACAGTAGGATGGTTCAGGCAGTAGGGTGGTTCAGGCAGTAGGATGGTTCAGGCAGTAGGATGGTTCAGGGAGTAGGATTATTCATACAGTAGGATGGTTCAGGCAGTAGAACGCTTCAGGCAGTAGGATGGTTCATACAGTAGGATGGTTCAGGCAGAAGGATGGTTCAGGGAGTAGGATGGTTCAGGCAGTAGGATGATTCATACAGTAGGATGCTTCAGGCAGTAGGATGGTTCAGGCAGTAGGATGATTCATACAGTAGGATGGTTCAAGCAGTAGGATTGTTCAGGCAGTAGGATGGTTCAGGCAGTACGATGATTCAGGCAGTAGGATGGTTCAGGCAGTAGGATGATTCGTACAGTAAGATGGTTCAGGCAGTAGGATGATTCATACAGTAAGATGGTTCAGGCAGTAGGATAGTTCAGGCAGTAGGATGGATCAGGCAGTAGGATGGTTCAGGCAGTAGGATGATTCATACAGTAGGATGGTTCAGGCAGTAGAAGGATTCATACAGTAGGATGGTTCAGGCAGTAGGATGGTTCAGGCAGTAGGATTATTCATACAGTAGGATGGTTCAGGCAGTAAGACGGTTCAGGCAGTAGGATGGTTCATACAGTAGGATGGTTCAGGCAGAAGGATGGTCCAGGCAGTAGGATGATTCAGGCAGTAGGATGATTCATACAGTAGGATGCTTCAGGCAGTAGGATGGTTTACGCAGTTGGATGGTTCAGGCAGTAGGATGATTCATACAGTAGGATGCTTCAGGCAGTAGGATGGTTTACGCAGTAGGATGGTTCAGGCAGTAGGATGATTCATACAGTAGGATGGTTCAAGCAGTAGGATTGTTCAGGCAGTAGGATGGTTCAGGCAGTAGGATGATTCATACAGTAGGATGGTTCAAGCAGTAGGATTGTTCAGGCAGTAGGATGGTTCAGGCAGTAGGATGATTCATACAGTAGGATGGTTCAGGCAGTAGTATGGTTCAGGCAGTAGGGTGGTTCAGGCAGTAGGATGGTTCAGGCAGTAGGATGGTTCAGGCAGTAGGATGATTCATATAGTAGGATGGTTCAGGCAGTAGAAAGATTCATACAGTAGGATAGTTCAGACAGTAGGATGGTTCAGGCAGTAGGATGATTCATACAGTAGGATGGCTCAGGCAGTAGGATGGTTCGGGCAGTAGGATGATTCATACAGTAGGATGGTTCAGGCAGTAGGATGGCTCAGGCGGTAGAAGGATTCATACAGTAGGATGGTTCAGGCAGTATGGTGATTTATACAGTAGGATGGTTCAGCTAGTAGGATGGTTCAGCCAGTAGGATGGTTCAGGCAGTAGGATGATTCATACAGTAGGATGGTTCAGGCAGTAGGATGGTTCAGGCAGTAAGATGATTCGTACAGTAGGATGGTTCAGGCAGTAGGATGGTTCAGTCAGTAGGATGGTTCAGGCAGTAGGATGGTTCAGACAGTAGGATGGTTCAGTCAGTAGGATGGTTCAGGAAGTAGGTGGTTCAGGCAGTAGGATGGTTCAGGCAGTAGGATGGTTCAGGCAGTAGAAGGATTCGTACAGTAGGATGGCTCAGACAGTAGGATGGATCAGGCAGTAGGATGATTCATACAGTAGGATGGTTCAGGCAGTAGGATGGTTCATGCATTAGAATGATTCAGGCAGTAGGATGGTTCAGGCAGTAGCACGGTTCAGGCAGTAGGATAGTTCAGACAGTAGGATGGTTCAGGCAGTAGGATGGTTCACGCAGTAGGATGGTTAAGGCAGTAGGATGGTTCAGACAGTAGGATGGTTCAGGCAGTAGGATGGTTCAGGCAGTAGAATGATTCATACAGTAGGATGGTTCAGGCAGTAGGATGGTTCAGGCAGCAGGATGGTGCAGGCAGTAGGATGGGTCGGTCAGTAGAATGATTCATACAGTAGGATGGTTCAGGCAGTAGGCTGGTTCAGACAGTAAGATGGTTCAGGCAGTAGAATGATTCATACAGTAGGATGGTTCAGGCAGTAGGATGGTTCAGGCAGTAGGATGGTGCAGACAGTAGGACGGTTGGGGCAGTAGGATGGTTCAGGCAGTAGGATGGTTCATATAGTAGGATGGTTCAGGCAGTAGGATGAATCATACAGTAGGATGGTTCAGGCAGTAGGATGCTTCAGGCAGTAGGATGGTTCAGGCAGTAGGATGATTCATACAGTAGAATGGTTCAGGCAGTATGATGGTTCAGGCAGTAGGTTGGTTCACGCAGTAGGATGGTTCAGGCAGAATGATGGTTCAGGCAGTAGGTTGGTTCAGGCAGTAGGATGGTTCAGGCAGTATGATGGTTCAGGCAGTAGGTTGGTTCGGGCAGTAGGATGATTCATACAGTAGGATGGTTCAGGCAGTAGGATGTTTCAGGAAGCAGGATGATTCATACAGTAGGATGGTTCAGGCAGTAGAATGGTACAGGCAGTAGGATGGTTCAGGCAGTAGGATGGTTCAGGCAGTAGGATGATTCATACAGTAGGATGGTTAAGGCAGCACGATGATTCATACAGTAGGATGGTTCAGGCAGTAGGATGATGCAGTAGGATGATTCATACAGTAGGATGGTTCAAGCAGTAGGATGGTTCAGGCAGTAGGATGGTTCAGGCAGTAGGATGATTCATATAGTAGGATGGTTCAGGCAGTAGGATGGTTCAGGCAGTAGGATGGTTCAGGCAGTAGGATGATTCGTACAGTAAGATGGTTCAGGCAGTAGGATGATTCATACAGTAAGATGGTTCAGGCAGTAGGATAGTTCAGGCAGTAGGATGGATCAGGCAGTAGGATGGTTCAGGCAGTAGGATGATTCATACAGTAGGATGGTTCAGGCAGTAGAAGGACTCATACAGTAGGATGGTTCAGGCAGTAGGATGGTTCAGGCAGTAGGATTATTCATACAGTAGGATGGTTCAGGCAGTAAGACGGTTCAGGCAGTAGGATGGTTCATACAGTAGGATGGTTCAGGCAGAAGGATGGTTCAGGCAGTAGGATGGTTCAGGCAGTAGTATGATTCATATAGTAGGATGCTTCAGGCAGTAGGATGGTTTACGCAGTTGGATGGTTCAGGCAGTAGGATGGTTCATACAGTAGGATGGTTCAGGCAGCAGAATGATTCTTACAGTAGGATGGTTCAGGCAGTAGGATGGTTCAGGCAGTAGGATGGTTCAGGCAGTAGGATGATTCATACAGTAGGATGGTTCAAGCAGTAGGATTGTTCAGGCAGTAGGATGGTTCAGGCAGTAGGATGATTCATACAGTAGGATGGTTCAGGCAGTAGGGTGGTTCAGGCAGTAGGATGGTTCAGGCAGTAGGATGGTTCAGGGAGTAGGATTATTCATACAGTAGGATGGTTCAGGCAGTAGAACGGTTCAGGCAGTAGGATGGTTCATACAGTAGGATGGTTCAGGCAGAAGGATGGTTCAGGGAGTAGGATGGTTCAGGCAGTAGGATGATTCATACAGTAGGATGCTTCAGGCAGTAGGATGGTTCAGGCAGTAGGATGATTCATACAGTAGGATGGTTCAAGCAGTAGGATTGTTCAGGCAGTAGGATGGTTCAGGCAGTACGATGATTCAGGCAGTAGGATGGTTCAGGCAGTAGGATGATTCGTACAGTAAGATGGTTCAGGCAGTAGGATGATTCATACAGTAAGATGGTTCAGGCAGTAGGATAGTTCAGGCAGTAGGATGGATCAGGCAGTAGGATGGTTCAGGCAGTAGGATGATTCATACAGTAGGATGGTTCAGGCAGTAGAAGGATTCATACAGTAGGATGGTTCAGGCAGTAGGATGGTTCAGGCAGTAGGATTATTCATACAGTAGGATGGTTCAGGCAGTAAGACGGTTCAGGCAGTAGGATGGTTCATACAGTAGGATGGTTCAGGCAGAAGGATGGTCCAGGCAGTAGGATGATTCAGGCAGTAGGATGATTCATACAGTAGGATGCTTCAGGCAGTAGGATGGTTTACGCAGTTGGATGGTTCAGGCAGTAGGATGGTTCATACAGTAGGATGGTTCAGGCAGCAGAATGATTCTTACAGTAGGATGGTTCAGGCAGTAGGATGGTTCAGGCAGTAGGATGATTCATACAGTAGGATGGTTCAAGCAGTAGGATTGTTCAGGCAGTAGGATGGTTCAGGCAGTAGGATGATTCATACAGTAGGATGGTTCAGGCAGTAGGGTGGTTCAGGCAGTAGGATGGTTCAGGCAGTAGGATGGTTCAGGCAGTAGGATTATTCATACAGTAGGGTGGTTCAGGCAGTAGAACGGTTCAGGCAGTAGGATGGTTCATACAGTAGGATGGTTCAGGCAGAAGGATGGTTCAGGGAGTAGGATGGTTCAGGCAGTAGGATGATTCATACAGTAGGATGGTTCAGGCAGTAGGATGGTTCAGGCAGTAGGATGATTCATACAGTAGGATGGTTCAAGCAGTAGGATTGTTCAGGCAGTAGGATGGTTCAGGCAGTAGGATGATTCATACAGTAGGATGGTTCAAGCAGTAGGATTGTTCAGGCAGTAGGATGGTTCAGGCAGTAGGATGATTCATACAGTAGGATGGTTCAGGCAGTAGTATGGTTCAGGCAGTAGGGTGGTTCAGGCAGTAGGATGGTTCAGGCAGTAGGATGGTTCAGGCAGTAGGATGATTCATATAGTAGGATGGTTCAGGCAGTAGAAAGATTCATACAGTAGGATAGTTCAGACAGTAGGATGGTTCAGGCAGTAGGATGATTCATACAGTAGGATGGCTCAGGCAGTAGGATGGTTCGGGCAGTAGGATGATTCATACAGTAGGATGGTTCAGGCAGTAGGATGGCTCAGGCGGTAGAAGGATTCATACAGTAGGATGGTTCAGGCAGTATGGTGATTTATACAGTAGGATGGTTCAGCTAGTAGGATGGTTCAGCCAGTAGGATGGTTCAGGCAGTAGGATGATTCATACAGTAGGATGGTTCAGGCAGTAGGATGGTTCAGGCAGTAAGATGATTCGTACAGTAGGATGGTTCAGGCAGTAGGATGGTTCAGTCAGTAGGATGGTTCAGGCAGTAGGATGGTTCAGACAGTAGGATGGTTCAGTCAGTAGGATGGTTCAGGAAGTAGGTGGTTCAGGCAGTAGGATGGTTCAGGCAGTAGGATGGTTCAGGCAGTAGAAGGATTCGTACAGTAGGATGGCTCAGACAGTAGGATGGATCAGGCAGTAGGATGATTCATACAGTAGGATGGTTCAGGCAGTAGGATGGTTCATGCATTAGAATGATTCAGGCAGTAGGATGGTTCAGGCAGTAGCACGGTTCAGGCAGTAGGATAGTTCAGACAGTAGGATGGTTCAGGCAGTAGGATGGTTCACGCAGTAGGATGGTTAAGGCAGTAGGATGGTTCAGACAGTAGGATGGTTCAGGCAGTAGGATGGTTCAGGCAGTAGAATGATTCATACAGTAGGATGGTTCAGGCAGTAGGATGGTTCAGGCAGCAGGATGGTTCAGGCAGTAGGATGGTTCAGGCAGTAGGATGGTTTATACAGTAGGATGGTTCAGGCAGTAGGATTGTTCAGACAGTAGGATGGTTCAGGCAGTAGGATGGTTCATGCAGTAGGATGATGCAGGCAGTAGGATGGTTTGGGCAGTAGAATAATTCATACAGTAGGATGTTTCAGACAGTAGGATGGTTTAGGCAGTAGGATGGTTCAGGCAGTAGGATGGTTCAGGCAGTAGAATGATTCATACAGTAGGATGGTTCAGGCAGTAGGATGGTTCAGGCAGTAGGATGGTTCAGACAGTTGGATAGTTCAGGTAGTAGGATGGTTCATGCAGTAGAATGATTCATACAGTAGGATGGTTCAGGCAGTAGGATGGTTCAGGCAGTAGGATGGTTCAGGCAGTAGGATGGCTCAGGCAGTAGGATGGTTCATACAGTAGGATGATTCATACAGTAGGATGGTTCAGGCAGAAGGATGATTCAAACAGTAGGATGGTTCAGGCAGTAGAAGGATTCATACAGAAGGATGGTTCAGGCAGTAGGATGGTTCAGGCAGTAGGATGATTCATACAGTAGGATGGTTCAGGCAGTAGGATGATTCAGGCAGTATGATGATTCATATGGTAGGATGGTTCAGGCAGTAGGATGGCTGAGGCAGTAGGATGGTTCAGGCAGTGGGATTGTTCAGGCAGTAGGATGGCTCAGGCAGTAGGATGGTTCAGGCAGTAGAATGGTTCAGGCAGTAGGATGATTCATACAGTTGGATGGTTCAGGCAGTAGGATGGTTCAGGCAGTAGAAGGATTCATACAGTAGGATGGTTCAAGCAGTAGGATGGGGCAGGCAGTAGAATGATTCATACAGTAGGATGGTTCAGGCAGTAGGATGGTTCAGGCAGTAGAAGGATTCATAAAGTAGGATGGTTCAGGCAGTAGGATGGTTCAGGCAGTAGAAGGATTCATACAGTAGGATGGTTCACGCAGTAGAATGATTAATACAGTAGGATGGTTCGGGCTGTAGGATGGTTCAGGCAGTAGGATGGTTCAGACAGTAGGATGATTCACGCAGTAGAATGATTCATACAGTAGGATGGTTCAGGCAGTAGGATGATTCAGGCAGTAGGATGGCTCAGGCAGTAGGATGATTCAGACAGTAGGATTGTTCAGGCAGTAGAATGGTTCAGGCAGTGGGATGATTCATACAATAGGATGGTTCAAGCAGTAGGATGGTTCAGGCAGTAGAAGGATTCATACAGTAGGATGGCTCAGGCAGTAGGATAGCTCAGGCAGTAGGATGGTTCAGACAGTATGATTGTTCAGGCAGTAGAATGGTTCAGGCAGTAGGATGATTCAGACAGTAGGATTGTTCAGGCAGTAGGATGGTTCAGGCAGTAGAAGGATTCATACAGTAGGATGGTTCAGGCAGTAGGATGGTTCATACAGTAGGATGGTTCAAGCAGTAGGATGGTTCAGCCAGGATGATTCATACAGCAGGATGGTTCAGGCAGCTGGATGATTCATATTGTAGGATGGTTCAGGCAGTAGGATGGTTCTAGCAGAAGGATGGTTCAGGCAGTAGAAGGATTCATACAGTAGGATGGTTCAGGCAGTAGGATGGTTCAGGCCGTAGGATGATTCATACAGTAGGATGGTTCAGGCAGTAGGATGGTTCAGACAGTAGAATGATTCATACAGTAGGATGGTTAAGGCAGTAGGATGGTTCAGGCAGTAGGATGGTTCAGGCAGTATGATGATTCATACAGTAGGATGGTTCAGGCAGTAGGATGGTTCAGGCAGTAGAATGATTCATACAGTAGGATGGTTAAGGCAGTAGGATGGTTCAGGCAGTAGGATGGTTCAGGCAGTATGATGATTCATACAGTAGGATGGTTCAGGCAGTAGGTGGGTTCAGGCAGTAGGATGGTGCAGGCAGTAGGATGGTTTGGGCAGTAGAATGATTCATACAGTAGGATGGTTCAGGCAGTAGGATGGTTCAGGCAGTAGGATGGTTCAGGCAGTAGAATGGTTCAGGCAGTAGGATGGTTCAGGCAGTAGAATTATTCATACAGTAGGATGGTTCAGGCAGTAGGATGGTTCAGGCACTAGGATGGGTCATACAGTAGGATGGTTCAGGCAGTAGGATGGTTCAGGCAGTAGGATGGTTCAGGCAGTAGAACGATTCATACAGTAGGATGGTTCAGGCAGTAGGATGGTTCTGGCAGTAGAATGGTTCAGGCAGTAGGATGGTTCAGGCAGTAGGATGGTTCAGGCAGTAGGATGGTTCAGGCAGTAGAACGATTCATACAGTAGGATGGTTCAGGCAGTAGGATGGTTCAGGCAGTAGGATGGCTTTGGCAGTAGAATGGTTCAGGCAGTAGGATGGTTGAGGCAGAAGGATGGTTCAGTCAGTAAAATTATTCATACAGTAGGATGGTTGAGGCAGAAGGATGGTTCAGACAGTAGGATGGTTCAGTCACTAGCCCCTTGACTGTCACAACCCCAAATCCTGAGGTGTCTCCTGGTGTCGCAAAATTTCCTCCCCCCCCCCCAAAAAAAAATTCTTATGAAATGATAGAGAATCTTTTCCCGATTGTAATGACACCAAAATAACGAAATCTGATGGGAAAACTAACGGAATTACGCTCTCGCGAAGTTAGCGACCTCAGCTATATTTGCGAATCGGCGATTTCGCTCACTTTGAGTCCTATTTTAGGCTAATTCCATTGTTCCAGTCGATCAAACTCATGACTATTTCTTCAGAACTCTATTTTTTCTATCGACTGAGTACAAGAAACTGCCCATTTATTGATTTCAACTACCCAATAATGTGGTCAGAAATTTGCAATTTGGCCAATTTCACGAAAATTAAAAAATATGACAATTTCAAAATAGGGTCCAGAATGAACAATGCAGACATTCCTGGCTCTAAAATAACATTTTCTTTGTTCATCAGTCATGTCTCCAGACCCCTCTGATATTACTCTTGCTTTCTATTTTGAAATTTTATTCAAACAAAAAACAGAAGATTTACTGTTATGCGGACTACTGCAATATTGTAATAATTGTATAAATAATGTCAACCCATTCATGACTGCATATTAGAATGGCTAGTTGGACATTTATTTACTTTTGAACATCGGCAAAAATCAAACATTTCCCCTACTTTAAGATCCATTTCAAGGTATTTTTTTTCATAGTAAGAGCAATCAAAATCACCTCTATTTCTATAATATGTTTTTCATTCTATCAAATGAGACCAAGAAAAGGAGAATACAACCATAAATACTATACGAAAATTATGCACTGCATGCTGCAGGATTTCTTTTATATGGTGCACACTGACCACACAGACCCATTCTCTCACATGTGGGCCCCACCAGCTTTCTCCTTATTGATTTGAAGCCACTAGAATTTATGAGTATATATACGTCAAAAGGTGGCTAGTAAGACGTATATATACGACCAAAACAGTCAAAGGGCTAGGATATTTCGGAGGTTATCATAGTTTGGAGTAGAATGGTTAGGAGAGTAGGATAGTTCAGAGTGGAATGGTTAGGAGAGTAGGATAGTTCGGAGAGTAGAATGATTAAGATATTCAGTTTTATGAAACAAAAGCCATCGGATTACTCTCATGGGATTCAGGTAAATGTCTAATGCTGTGATTAAATTTTCTCTTATAATTGTGAAGAAAAAACACAAGTTGAACACCAAGCATTTATTACCATTACATCTCGCTCTGTGTAGAGCTTTCTCAGGTCATGACTTGGCAAAGCTCTACACGGAGTGAAACTTTATTGCAATAAAAGTTTCTTATGCAACAGAGTTTTTTTTTTTAATATATTCGATAATGAACCCATATTCACATCAAGAATATTTTACTAGTTTGCTTATCTATGGTTAATTAAGGATTATTTATGGATTTATGTAGCTTTCTTAGCCGAACCTAACCTAAACCACAGAAAACACTATACGGGAATAAATAGGAATGGTTTAAGGTTTAAAAGGTGCGCAAAACTTGCACAAAATGACCTTTAACACTGAAAACAGGTTTGGGCAGTAAGTCACTTTTATCTCCCTGTATTGTGGTATGGGCTCATCTGCAGAATTTATTATCTAAAATCTGATAAATCACAATGCTTAGTCTGCGAGTTGATAAATTAGACACATGTGCAGCACTTGGGTATCTTTATTTTGGAAACGTTTCGCCACACAGTGGCTTCATCAGTCCAATACAAAGAAGAACTCTGAAGATCAGAAGGAGATTAAGGTAATCAGTCCCTCAGCCTGGAATCGATGTGTAGCGAAACGTTTCCTAAATAAAGTTACCCAAGTGTTGCACATGTGTCTAGTTTAACAACTTGTGGATTCTCTGAACTGTTTATCTATATTAGTCTTCAAGTTGTGACACTGAATAAGTACCATCAAAGCATCAATATACACTAGCGGACAATTCACAAGGAAAACATGACTCAAGAAATCGTAATGACACGATTGCAAATAAACCATACCCCCGGCCGGGATTGAACCCGCGGTTATAGAGTTTCAAAACTCCATCCAGCCCGTCGCGTTAGCCACTAGACCAGCTAGCCACAATAAGATTCATCCAACTAGGTATATTTCTACACCATAGGAAAGTTAGCACAGGCACCTCTGTGACCACAAATGCAAGTTTTTACAGACGAATCTCCAGCTAGCGTGGCCGTGACGAACTCTAGCGACGGGCTGGAATTTTGAGACTCTATGACCGCGGGTTCAATCCCGGCCGGGGGTATGGTTTATTTGCAATCGTGTCATTACGATTTCTTGAGTCATGTTGACGGCAGTGAAGGGACTTGAGCTAGAGTTCGTCACGGCCACGCTAGCTGGAGAATCGTCTGTAAAAACTTGCATTTGTGGTCACAGAGGTGCCTGTGCTAACTTTCCTATGGTGTAGAAATATACCTAGTTGGATGAATCTTATTGTGGCTAGCTGGTCTAGTGGCTAACGCGACGGGCTGGAGTTTTGAGACTCTATGGCCGCTGGTTCAATCCCGGCCGGGGGTATGGTTCACAAGGAAAACATCTGCTTTTACTTGAGCTAATATAACCAACTGTGTGTTAGAGGATATTTAATAACAAAAAAAAAAAGGCACAATACCGTGACTGGAACGATACACAGATAACCCGCACATAAAAGATTAGAAGTCTTTCTAATCTCAACAATTCTCTCCGTCCCTTAGACATCAAGCTTACCTTCCGCCAGACTAACACTCTTCTCACTAATCTCGTTCATACCTCTCCTCCCTCTACAGATGTTCCTGGTGTCTTCAATACTTCGGAGAAACTGGTCGATCTCTTTGACAGACTTAGGGAGCACAAAAATAGTGTTAGGCTTGCCGACACTAACAATGCTCTTTTCTGTCACGTCAGAGATCATAGCCATCCTATTGACTGGTCTTCTGCTAAAACTGTCTTCCCTACTTCCAACTCGAACAGTCGCCGTCTAGTTCCTCTCTAATACACAACTTTCCTTGTATGAATCTTAGCCCTGGCTTCGTCTCTGTAGATGCCTTCCTCTCCCACTACATTGTAAAATGCTTCAAACTTCAAAACACCCGTGACTTAACCTGACTCCTCATTTTTTCTTTTTCTTTTTCTTCTTCTCCCTCTTCCCCTTTCCTCTTTCCTTTTTCTCCTCTGGGTTGTCTTTCTATCTTCTGTCTCGTGTTTCTGTTTCTTCTTTCTTCATTTATTTCACCACTTCCCCTTTCACGCACCTCTGTGCACTTGCTCTCCCTCTGTGGGCACCTAGCTCTCTTCCAGTGCTCCCCTTCCTTTGTATTTGACTGGCTCGTCCTCCTTATTCCCCACTTCTACCACTACCACTACTACTACCTCTTCTACTACTACTACTGATGAAATTAAGACACATGTGCGGCGCCTGGTTGTCTTTGTTGTGGACGTTTCGCCATCCAGTGGCTGGCTGGATGGTGAAACGTCTACGATAGGGATGCCCGGGTGTTGCGCATGTGTCTTAATTTCATCTTGTCGGTATTATATACCATTCTTGTACTACTACTACTACTACTACTACCACCACCTCTTCCTGCCTATATATAGCCGTCCTGCTCCACTTCTGGTTAGTGTGACTTTGTAAATGGTCCAAGTCGGACCGAAACGTCGTCGTAAGCTTCTCTCTTTTATGTGCGGGTTATTTGTGTTATATTTAATAATTTCCTGGTTGTATGTTAGGGGCTTATTGAAGTAAGCATGAAGTCTCTCAATGGAAGATAAACATCCATAGAAAAGTCAAGGGTCAATATACAGCAATTTTTCAATTTCAACTTTAGCCAACTTTAGTCTATGTTTCTGAAAAACGTTGCAGGTTGTTGTGAAATCAGCTAAGCGGATCGTTGACAATTTAGTTTTTTAATGGCGCGTAAACTTTGGAGTCCAGTCCCTGGACCAATTATGTACCTCTGTAATCTTTTGACTACCGCCCACAGGATGGGTATGGGGTGCATAATAAACATATTAAACTAACTAATGGCGCGTCGACGGATACGTAGAATTTTTATATACCAAGCTATTTTAAAGCATTCAAAGCTGAGGGACTGAACAATTAAAGGTTACCTGTCAGCTTTCAGTGTCTCCGATGTATTGTTAGGTAAGACACATATGCAACAGTTAGGTATCTTTATTTCGAAACGTTTCGCCTACACAGTAGGCTTCTTCAGTCGAGTACAGAAAAGTTGATAGAAGCAGAAGATACTTGAAGACGATGTAATCAGTCCATCACCCTTAAAGTTTTGAGGTGGTCAGTCCCTCAGTCTGGAGAAGAGCATTGTTCCGTTGTCTGAAACAATATTGTTTCAGACAACGGAACAATGCTCTTCTCCAGACTGAGGGACTGACCACCTCAAAACTTTAAGGGTGATGGACTGATTACATCGTCTTCAAGTATCTTCTGCTTCTATCAACTTTTCTGTACTCGACTGAAGAAGCCTACTGTGTAGGCGAAACGTTTCGAAATAAAGATACCTAACTGTTGCATATGTGTCTTACCTAACAATCTGTCGGTATTTTATACCATTTTAATGTTCAGTCTCCGATGTATTTTATGTGTACAGGGAAGAGACTGACAGCCTCTCTGGTCGGCAAAAGACCTTTGTAATAATGATGTGCAGGAGTTCCACGCACGTCTTAGTCATCCCATGGTTGAATTGGGGTTCCTTTATTCTGGAAACCTTTCGAGAGCCAGTGGCTTCTTCATCTAATGCAGAGAAATGTGGAAGATGAGGAAGAGTTTGAGGTAATCGGTCTCCCATCCTAGAATCAATGTGTTCAGTCAACATTCATAGAACGAACACATCAAGACTGATGGACTGAAAACATCGATTCCAGGCTGAAGGACTGATTACCTCAAACTCCTCCTCATCTTCCACCTTTCTCTGAATTGGACTGAAGAAGTCACTGGCTGGTGAAATGTTTCAAGAATAAAGATACACAAATGTGGCACAAATGTCTTATTTATCAACTTATAGGTTTCTCGAAATCATTTATTTACATCCCACAGTTACTTGACATTCTGGCTTCCTTCTCACACTCACTGAATAAACGACGGAGACAGAACAGATGATAATAACTACGGTGATAACTGCAAGTCCACGCATTATAAATATAACATAATTGTTTTCAAAAGACATACCACTGAAAAATAAACCTGTCACTTTAATTACTCTATATAAATGAATCAGACAGAAACAGAGCAGAACAGAAGACAGAGGAAATGTATTGAGACCTTTTCTCTGGAAAATGTTTCTTAATATTTATCTATCAGCATATTGCAGAATGTGCAACCTGGCCATAATGCTGACTCTTGTTGATGATCTAACCTGGCCACCATACTGACTCTTGTTGATGATATAACCTGGCCACCATACTGACTCTTGTTGATGTAACCTGACCACCATGCGGACTCTTGTTGATGATCTAACCTGGCCATAATGCTGACTCTTGTTGATGATCTAACCTGGCCACCATACTGACTCTTGTTGATGTAACCTGACCACCATGCGGACTCTTGTTGATGATCTAACCTGGCCATAATGCTGACTCTTGTTGATGATCTAACCTGGCCACCATGCTGACTCTTGTTGATGTAACCTGACCACCATGCGGACTCTTGTTGATGATCTAACCTGGCCACCATACTGACTCTTGTTGATGTAACCTGACCACCATGCGGACTCTTGTTGATGATCTAACCTGGCCATAATGCTGACTCTTGTTGATGATCTAACCTGGCCACCATACTGACTCTTGTTGATGTAACCTGACCACCATGCGGACTCTTGTTGATGATCTAACCTGGCCATAATGCTGACTCTTGTTGATGATCTAACCTGGCCACCATACTGACTCTTGTTGATGTAACCTGACCACCATGCGGACTCTTGTTGATGATCTAACCTGGCCATAATGCTGACTCTTGTTGATGATCTAACCTGGCCACCATGCTGACTCTTGTTGATGTAACCTGACCACCATGCGGACTCTTGTTGATGATCTAACCTGGCCACCATACTGACTCTTGTTGATGATCTAATCTGGCCACCATGCTGACTCTTGTTGATGATCTAACCTGGCCACCATACTGACTCTTGTTGATGTAACCTGACCACCATGCGGACTCTTGTTGATGATCTAACCTGGCCATAATGCTGACTCTTGTTGATGATCTAACCTGGCCACTGTTACGAGTGTGACTCCACCCAATTTGTATTTGAGAAATATTCCAGTAGAATATTGCTCTATATTTTATTATATACATTTTAATAATATATATGCTAAGGCTAATATTAATGCTAATATGTTTTGTTAGTCTATATTAATTGTTTTCATGTAGTGGGAAACTTCTAGTTGGAGCGCCAGGTACTAGTTCAGGTACTGACGTCTCCCTCAGTCATGTGACCAACCTGATGTCAGCTTACCACTCAGTGGCACCGTCAGTAGGTTCACCACCCTTGCTCTGAGTAGGTTCACCACCCTTGCTCTGAGTAGGTTCACCACCCTTGCTCTGAGTAGGTTCACCACCCTTGCTCTGAGCAGGTTCACCACCCTTGCTCTGAGTAGGTTCACCACCCTTGCTCTGAGTAGGTTCACCACCCTTGCTCTGAGTAGGTTCACCACCCTTGCTCTGAGTAGGTTCACCACCCTTGCTCTGAGTAGGTTCACCACCCTTGCTCTGAGTAGGTTCACCACCCTTGCTCTGAGTAGGTTCACCACCCTTGCTCTGAGCAGGTTCACCACCCTTGCTCTGAGTAGGTTCACCACCCTTGCTCTGAGTAGGTTCACCACCCTTGCTCTGAGTAGGTTCACCACCCTTGCTCTGAGTAGGTTCACCACCCTTGCTCTGAGTAGGTTCACCACCCTTGCTCTGAGTAGGTTCACCACCCTTGCTCTGAGTAGGTTCACCACCCTTGCTCTGAGCAGGTTCACCACCCTTGCTCTGAGTAGGTTCACCACCCTTGCTCTGAGCAGGTTCACCACCCTTGCTCTGAGTAGGTTCACCACCCTTGCTCTGAGTAGGTTCACCACCCTTGCTCTGAGTAGGTTCACCACCCTTGCTCTGAGTAGGTTCACCACCCTTGCTCTGAGTAGGTTCACCACCCTTGCTCTGAGTAGGTTCACCACCCTTGCTCTGTGGAGGTTCACCACCCTTGCTCTGAGCAGGTTCACCACCCTTGCTCTGAGTAGGTTCACCACCCTTGCTCTGAGTAGGTTCACCACCCTTGCTCTGAGCAGGTTCACCACCCTTGC
This sequence comes from Cherax quadricarinatus, assembly GCF_038502225.1. Classification (NCBI taxonomy): domain Eukaryota; kingdom Metazoa; phylum Arthropoda; class Malacostraca; order Decapoda; family Parastacidae; genus Cherax; species Cherax quadricarinatus. Next base: position 57,380,122 of record NC_091294.1, on the reverse strand, counting down.
TCTGAGTAGGTTCACCACCCTTGCTCTGAGTAGGTTCACCACCCTTGCTCTGAGTAGGTTCACCACCCTTGCTCTGAGTAGGTTCACCACCCTTGCTCTGAGTAGGTTCACCACCCTTGCTCTGAGCAGGTTCACCACCCTTGCTCTGAGTAGGTTCACCACCCTTGCTCTGAGTAGGTTCACCACCCTTGCTCTGAGTAGGTTCACCACCCTTGCTCTGAGTAGGTTCACCACCCTTGCTCTGAGCAGGTTCACCACCCTTGCTCTGAGTAGGTTCACCACCCTTGCTCTGAGTAGGTTCACCACCCTTGCTCTGAGTAGGTTCACCACCCTTGCTCTGAGTAGGTTCACCACCCTTGCTCTGAGTAGGTTCACCACCCTTGCTCTGAGTAGGTTCACCACCCTTGCTCTGAGCAGGTTCACCACCCTTGCTCTGAGTAGGTTCACCACCCTTGCTCTGAGTAGGTTCACCACCCTTGCTCTGAGTAGGTTCACCACCCTTGCTCTGAGTAGGTTCACCACCCTTGCTCTGAGCAGGTTCACCACCCTTGCTCTGAGTAGGTTCACCACCCTTGCTCTGAGTAGGTTCACCACCCTTGCTCTGAGTAGGTTCACTACCCTTGCTCTGAGTAGGTTCACCACCCTTGCTCTGAGTAGGTTCACCACCCTTGCTCTGAGCAGGTTCACCACCCTTGCTCTGAGTAGGTTCACCACCCTTGCTCTGAGCAGGTTCACCACCCTTGCTCTGAGTAGGTTCACCACCCTTGCTCTGAGTAGGTTCACCACCCTTGCTCTGAGTAGGTTCACTACCCTTGCTCTGAGTAGGTTCACCACCCTTGCTCTGAGTAGGTTCACCACCCTTGCTCTGAGTAGGTTCACCACCCTTGCTCTGAGTAGGTTCACCACTCTTGCTCTGAGTAGGTTCACCACCCTTGCTCTGAGTAGGTTCACCACCCTTGCTCTGAGCAGGTTCACCACCCTTGCTCTGAGTAGGTTCACCACCCTTGCTCTGAGTAAGCTCCCACACTCGCTCAGAGTGACTCCACAACACACACTGACTAGCACTCTCACTTCTAGTCTGATCTGATTTCTAAGAGTTCTCTGGTCATATACATATCCCTTGCACAGGATTACCGAGAAATCCTTGTCTGGATAATTACTTCCTGCAACAGATTGATTGCCTAACTCTAGTACTGGGAATTGTTTTACCAGTAAACTTTTGTCGTAACAATATCTGCACATCTTCAGGTCACTTGTTCTATCTAGGCTGGAATATTGCTGCACTCTAACAGCACCTTTCAAGGCAGGTGAAATTGCCGACCTAGAAAATGTACAGAGAACCTTCACGGCGCGCATAACGGAGATAAAACACCTCAATTACTGGGAGCGCTTGAGGTTCCTGAACCTGTATTCCCTGGAACGCAGGCGGGAGAGATACATGAATATATACACCTGGAAAATCCTAGAGGGACTAGTACCGAACTTGCACACGAAAATCTCTCACTACGAAAGCAAAAGACTTGGCAGACGATGCACCATCCCCCCAATGAAAAGCAGGGGTGTCACTAGCACGTTAAGAGACCATACAATAAGTGTCAGGGGCCCGAGACTGTTCAACTGCCTCCCAGCACACATAAGGGGGATTACCAACAGACCCCTGGCAGTCTTCAAGCTGGCACTGGACAAGCACCTAAAGTCAGTTCCTGATCAGCCGGGCTGTGGCTCGTACGTTGGTTTGCGTGCAGCCAGCAGCAACAGCCTGGTTGATCAGGCTCTGATCCACCAGGAGGCCTGGTCACAGACCGGGCCGCGGGGGCATTGACCCCCGAAACTCTCTCCAGGTAAACTCCAGGTAAACATATGTAACAGTATCTTTCATGAATAAAGGAAAAAGATAAGTAATTTTGTTGCTCTATTTTAATTAATATATAGTTCATAAATATATGTAGATACTATGTAAGTTTTATTGCTATTAAAGACAGATTTTATTTGAGTTTTGGCCATCCTATAGAAAGAAAGTTAACAAAGAAAGTCTGCTTAAAACCGCTATATTTGTTGCTATGGAGTTCCCACTAGACAACGACCAACCTACCAACTGGTACCCCATCAAGGATCAGTAACTTAAACACTATATAGTAACACCACCATACTGACTCTTGTTGATGATCTAACCTGGCCACCATACTGGCTCTTGTTGATGATCTAACCTGGCCACCATGCTGACTCTTGATAATCTAACCTGGCCACCATGCTGATTCTTGATGATCTAACCTGGCCACCATGCTGACTCTTGATGATCTAACCTGGCCACCATGCTGACTCTTGATGATCTAACCTGGCCACCATGCTGACTCTTGATGATCTAACCTGGCCACCATGCTGACTCTTGATGATCTAACCTGGCCACCATGCTGACTCTTGATGATCTAAACTGGCCACCATGCTGATTCTTGTTGATGATCTAAATTGGCCAAGATACTGATTTTTGTTGATCTAACCTGGCCACCATACTGACTCATGTTGATGATCTAACCTGGCCACCATGCTGACTCTTGATAATCTAACCTGGCCACCATACTGATTCTTGATGATCTAACCTGGCCACCATGCTGACTCATGTTGATGATCTAACCTGGCCACCATGCTGACTCTTGATAATCTAACCTGGCCACCATACTGATTCTTGATGATCTAACCTGGCCACCATGCTGACTCTTGTTGATGATCTAAATTGGCCAAGATACTGATTTTTGTTGATCTAACCTGGCCACCATACTGACTCATGTTGATGATCTAACCTGGCCAACATGCTGACTCCTGTTGATGATCTAACCTGGCCACTATGCAGACTCTTGATCTAACCTGGCCACAATGCTGACTTGTTGATGATCTAACCTGGCCACAATGCTGACTCTCGTTGATCTAACCTGGCCACAATGCTGACTCTTGTTGATCTAATCTGGCCACCATACTGACTCATGTTGATGATCTAACCTGGCCAACATGCTGACTCTTGTTGATGATCTAACCTGGCCACCATGCTGATTCTTGATGATCTAACCTGGCCACCATGCTGATTCTTGATGATCTAACCTGGCCACCATGCTGACTCTTGTTGATCTAACTGGCCACCATACTGGCTCTTGTTAATCTAACCTGGCCAACATCCTGACTCTTGTTGATCTAACTGGCCACCATACTGGCTCTTGTTGATCTAACCTGGCCAACATGCTGACTCCTGTTGATGATCTTACCTGGCCACCATGCTGACTCTTGTTGATGATCTAACCTGGCCACCATGCTGACTCTTGTTGATGATCTTACCTGGCCACCATGCTGACTCTTGTTGATGATCTAACCTGGCCACCATGCTGACTCTTGTTGATGATCTTACCTGGCCACCATGCTGACTCTTGTTGATGATCTAACCTGGCCAACATGCTGACTCTTGTTGATCTAACCTGGCCACCATGCTGACTCTTGTTGATGATCTAACCTGGCCAACATGCTGACTCCTGTTGATGATCTATACTTGCCACCATACTTAACAACACCTGCTACATTCCAGGTGTTGTTTATTAACCTGCTAAATTCCAGGAGCTCCACTACTCTTTTGATAATCTTCTCTATAACTTTACTGTGAATGTCAGCGACATAGTTTGTCATCTTTCGTAAAGGACGGGACAAGACCAGCTGTCTTGCATCTCTCTACCAACTGTCCTGCACTAAGTGGCCAGCTGTCTTGCATCTCTCTACCAACTGTCCTGTACTAAGTGGCCAGCTGTCTTGCATCTCTCTACCAACTGTCCTGTACTAAGTGGCCAGCTGTCTTGCATCTCTCTACCAACTGTCCTGTACTAAGTGGCCAGCTGTCTTGCATCTCTCTACCAACTGTCCTGTACTAAGTGGCCAGCTGTCTTGCATCTCTCTACCAACTGTCCTGTACTAAGTGGCCAGCTGTCTTGCATCTCTCTACCAACTGTCCTGTACTAAGTGGCCAGCTGTCTTGCATCTCTCTACCAACTGTCCTGCACTAAGTGGCCAGCTGTCTTGCATCTCTCTACCAACTGTCCTGTACTAAGTGGCCAGCTGTCTTGCATCTCTCTACCAACTGTCCTGTACTAAGTGGCCAGCTGTCTTGCATCTCTCTACCAACTGTCCTGTACTAAGTGGCCAGCTGTCTTGCATCTCTCTACCAACTGTCCTGTACTAAGTGGCCAGCTGTCTTGCATCTCTCTACCAACTGTCCTGTACTAAGTGGCCAGCTGTCTTGCATCTCTCTACCAACTGTCCTGTACTAAGTGGCCAGCTGTCTTGCATCTCTCTACCAACTGTCCTGTACTAAGTGGCCAGCTGTCTTGCATCTCTCTACCAAGTGTCCTGTACTAAGTGGCCAGCTGTCTTGCATCTCTCTACCAACTGTCCTGTACTAAGTGGCCAGCTGTCTTGCATCTCTCTACCAACTGTCCTGTACTAAGTGGCCAGCTGTCTTGCATCTCTCTACCAACTGTCCTGTACTAAGTGGCCAGCTGTCTTGCATCTCTCTACCAAGTGTCCTGTACTAAGTGGCCAGCTGTCTTGCATCTCTCTACCAACTGTCCTGTACTAAGTGGCCAGCTGTCTTGCATCTCTCTACCAACTGTCCTGTACTAAGTGGCCAGCTGTCTTGCATCTCTCTACCAACTGTCCTGTAGTAACCTGAAAATTGTTCCTAATGGTTCTCTCAGTGCTGTCTTTCACTCTCTCAAAACCTTCAGATATATATTTCTCGCACAATTGTCTTCGAAGTATCTAGGTAAGTCAGTAGTTTCTCTACCTTCTGCTGTGTGTATTGTGTCCAATATCCGCTCGTGTGCTCTTCGACTCTGGTAATGTTCCTCTTTTCTCTTTAGAACACATCTTTAAAGCTTTTCTTCACATCCTCGCAAATTCCTGGACAGTCCTTTTAAGCTCTCCTTCCTTCAGCATTTACAATGAAAAATATCCTTATATAAAATGAACATATAGAGTGTTTGAAATCACGCTTTATAAGGAACTGAGAAAGTCATTCCCATTTTGCTCGAATGAAACATTTCCGAACATTTCGTAACGATTTACGATCATTAAGAAACACAGGTCAGCAAGAGGTCACAAGAAAAGCTTTCAATAGCTGTTTCTAAACTAGTATCATATATTGTGGGAATGGATAATTGTGCTTAACAGAAACTTTTGGAATTTGTTGAAAGTATTTCCCATGTATGTGACGCTGATATCGAATCAATTACTTTACACCCAACCCAGTCACGCATAGCTTAAATTCATCACAAATTTTAATGATTACTTTTTTCTCGACACGCCGGCCGTATCCCACCGAGGCAGGGTGACACAAAAATGAAAGAAACACTTTCACGATCATTCATTTGTAATCATTGCCGTTGCAGAAGCCCGCAGATATGACAGTTCAGATGTCAATCCAAACAGTGCAGGCATTATACTTCCCACCTCCAGCACTCAAATCCGACTAAACAGTTTCCACGAATCCCTTCACAAAATATTATCCTGCTCACAATCCTACAGCTCGATGTTACGTTTTGAGTCTTTCTTTTCAGAGAGGAGACCCGTTAGTAACAACAGGTGAAGATCCAGGAGACCCGTTAGTAACAACAGGTGAAGATCCAGGAGACCCGTTAGTAACAACAGGTGAAGATCCAGGAGACCCGTTAGTAACAACAGGTGAAGATTCACTTAGGCCTTCTTACTCTTTTTAAATACACATATATAAATATAAGGCAAAAAAGTTGTATAATGCTTTATCTGGTTTTATTAAGTATAATACTAAGCTTATAGTCACTTAGTAATTTAAATAATTGATAAAATTTAGGTATACCTTTTCTTATAAATTCATAAGTACACAATCACTGTAGTTTCATAATCAAAGTCAAGATCAATGAAACACTAGTTAGGGCGCCTTTACCACCTCCTCAGTCAGTTATATACACCACAGCTAGAACTGGTTAGAGACCACCACGAGACTTTAATAGTTGGAGAACACAGACGTGGTGTATTGCTTCAATTATATAGCTGATGGCACAGACGCAACCCGTCAAATATTCCGAGACTGAAGTAATCCAAGCAACCTTGGTTGAACCCAAGAACCCTGGTTCAAAGGTTCTCCTGAGACTTGCAACAAGAGAATAAGGGAGCTCCGTGGCTTGGTGCTTCTCTACCAGAGGTGAGAATAAACTGCTATGAGTAAAACTGCCTAGCTTGACGTCACCTCGGAATGAGTGAGTTTGTGAAGCATAAACAACCACAAGACAATTCAACATATAAACACAAAACATCCTACAAAATAAATCAATAATTCATGGCCAGATAATATTATAAAACTAGGAGTCTTTATTTTAGCTACGAATAAAGGTACCAGTAATATAATACTAAGTGAAAAAGCCGTAATTACACACTAATCAATTGACCCTTCTTCAATTATGCGCAAAGGGCGTAACACTCGACAAGTCCCAAAAACCGTTCGTCTCCATTCACTCCTATCTAACATGCTCACACATGCCTGCTGTATGTCCAAGCCCCTTGCGCACTAAACCTCTTTTACTCCCTCCCTCTATCCCTTCTTAGGACGATCCCTACCCGTCCTCCCTTCCACTACAGATTTACACACCCTCCATCTTCTCTCAGCCCTCTGAATAATACTTTTAGCAACTCCACACCTCATTTCCACACTAAGAATTTTCTGCATAATATTTACACCACACATTGCCCTTAAACACAACATCTCCACTGCCTCCAGCCTCCTCGCTCCAGCATTTACAACCCAAGCTTCACATCCTTATAAGAGTGTTGGTGCCACTATACTCTCTTACATTCCCTTCTTTGCCTCCATGGATAATGTTCTTTGCACCTCCAACCTTTTTTCTTTCATGAATTCTATAGTTTACCTGGTCCTTCATAAACCCATCCGCTAAGAAGTCTGCCTAAACATTTAAATACATTCACTTCTTCCATACTCCCTCCCTCCAATGTGATATCAAATTTTTATGTACCTAATTCGTTTGATACCCCACATCCCCTTATTCTTATCTATATTCACTTTCAATTTTCTTCCTTTACACGCCCTCCCAAACTCGTCCACTATTCTTTTCAACTTTTCTTTAGAATGTCCATAAAGCACAGTATCGTCTGTAAAAAGTGACTGTGTCAACTCCCATTTGTATTTGTTTCAGCATAATTTAATACCACCTCTCTCCTCAACATCCTAGCAGTTTCTTCTTTTACATCCCCATCTGTAAATATGTTTATTAAATATTATTATTATTATTATTATTATTATTATTATTATTATTATTATTGTTGTTGTTCATGTTATTGTTGTTGCTGTTGATGCTGTTATTATTATTATTATTATTATTATTATTATTAGAGGGTTGTCATAGTTGTTATTATTATTATTATTATTGTTATTATTATAGTTACTTTTTATTAACTCATCGGCCGATTCCCACCAAGGCAGGGTGGCCCGAAAAAGAAAAACTTTTACCATTATTCACTCCAACACTCTCTTGCCAGAGGCGCGTTTACACTACAGTTATAAAACTGCAACATTAACACCCCTCCTTCATAGTCCAGGCGCTGTACTTCTCATCTTCAGGACTCGAGTCCGGCCTGCCAGTTTCCCTGAATCTCAAACAGCACGTCAAGTCTTGAAAACCATTTGTCTCCATTCGCTCCTATCTAACACGCTCACGCACGCTTGTTGGAAATCCAAGTCCCTCGTACACAAAGCCTCCTCTACCCCCTCCCTCCAACCTTTCCTAGGCCGACCCCTACCCCGCCTTCCCTCTACTACAGATTTATATGCTCTCGAAGTCATTCTGTTTTGTTCCTTCCTCTCTATATGTCTAAACCACCTCAACAACCCCTCCTCATCCCTAATTTCCAAACTACGAATTCTCTGCATTATATTCGCATCACACATTGCCCTCAGACACGACATGTCCTCTGCCTCCAGCCTTTTCCTTGTTGCAACATTCACACACACAAGAAACAACACCAGACAGCCACATCCATCTGGACTCTCTTACCTTCTCCCAAGAACTCGACACTCCTTTCTCCAACACAGACATTAAAACTCTCCTCAGACACCTTCCTCCCAAGGCTCCTGGTGACTCTGGCCTAAATCATATTATCCTAAAACACCTTCCTGACTCTATCATTACTGCCTACACAAACCTCCTCAATGCCTCCCTTGCCTCTGGATACTTCCCTTCCCTCTTCAAAGCTGCTACTGCTATCCTCCTTCCTAAACCCAAAAAAGACCACTCTGACCCTAGAAACTATCGCCCTATCAGCCTCCTCGAAACTTCAGGAAAACTCTTTGAAAAATTAATCAATCATCTGATGGCCAGTTTGGCGTCAGAACACACAGATCCACACAGGATGCCATGAACATCATTCTCAACTACATCCACATAAACACAAAACAAAGAAACAGGACAGCCCTGGCCCGGTGGCCTGGTGGCTAAAGCTCCCGCTTCACACACGGAGGGCCCGGGTTCGATTCCCGGCGGGTGGAAACATTTCGATACGTTTCCTTACATCTGTTGTCCTGTTCACCTAGCAGCAAATAGGTACCTGGGTGTTAGTCGACTGGTGTAGGTCGCATCCTGGGGACAAGATTAAGGACCCCAATGGAAATAAGTCAGACAGTCCTCGATGACGCACTGACTTTCTTGGGTTATCCTGGGTGGCTAACCCTCCGGGGTTAAAAATCCGAACGAAATCTTATCTTGACACTGGCACGAAGGGCTCAAGTACAAACTCTGCACTAACTTTAACCTGCCTCTCACTACTCGTAAACTCCTTTGCAACTTCCTACACGGCCGTACCATGAGAATCAAATTCTGACTACTACACACTAAATGCTGGAGTACCCCAGGTATCTGTCCTCTCCCCTACCCTCTACATTTTATACACTAACGACATTCCAACACCTGTATACCACAACTCCATCACACTAGCCTTTGGAGACATTACACAACTTATCACTCACGCCAATATAGATACACTCACACACAAAACACGAAATGAGATCGACAGGATAGCCATCTGGGAACAAAATGGAGGATCAAATCCAATGCAGCTAAATCCAGCATTACATATTTTAACTATAGGAAACGTGATCCTCCATTGCCTGTCGAGCTCAGAACAGCTGACACCCGCACTTACATCCACATCACACAATCTGTCACTGTCCTTGGCGTTAATCTTGACTACCTTCTTCGCTTACACGGACACATTTACACAAGGCATGCAATAGCTAGTAAGGCCCTTACGGGCCTTTACAAGCTGAAACATGCCTCTCAACGCACCAAACTACACCTCTACAAATCCCTAATACGTCCTCTGATAACTTTCCTCTAGCCTTCTCTCTCGCCTACCACCGTAATGATGAAGAATTAGACTCATATGTCAACACCGGGATATCTTCATTTGAACACAGTTTGACAACCAGTTTCTTCTTTCAATTCAATTAAAAAAATAATAGGGTAATGACGACGAGGTTCCCAGGCTGAGGGACTCATTACCAACCAACCAGATGTTTCTCATAATTCGAAGCGGAAAATACGTTCTATACTGTATCCCTCATGGTCGAAATAATCAAGAGTGGCATACACGCTGGCGCTACTGTTCTGCCTCTCATATGTTATCAAAATGTCGTCAGAGGCACGATAAGTCGGTATCTTAACAGTTACAGATTTTTCTTTACAGTTTTTTGTTTCAGCACACAAGGGAGTGTCAATGTTACACAGCCTAACGTCACCTGAGAGAACCACTCTAATTTTAGCTTCATATCCGACCCATGCACTTTTACCAATCTCTGTAAGAATGACCATCACTGCGTCGGCTGGGCTCTTGACACCCACGTTCATCCCGCAGAACGTTGTAATGTATTTTTCGTAGTCATCCTCCAGACAAACTTTTTCCGGGCCATCAACGTTTATTATAATCAACGGAGTAGGGCCTGTGTTCACTAAAGTGTCGGTGATGCCTGAGTGAAGTACAAACACTTTTCCATGACTTCTAGACACAAGCGCTGCAGCCTGCTCTAAGACTTCAACAAGCATGGACGAACATGTGATGAAATTGATGACTGACTGTTTCAGATTCGTTAGGTAAGTTTCGTATCCAGTCATCTCATCCATAACTCTGGCAAAATCGGCGCGTTTAATATTTTCACATCGATAGGTACCAATTTTGTTGTTAAACATAAAAACGTGTACCCTAGCAGAGTCCCATCCTAAGAGCTCATTCCGCAGGCTGGTCAGGATGTCTCTCATTTTGTGGTTTTACATGTCAGTAACTACAGCATAGTCAAGAGCAATGCGATGGTCATGTTTAGTATTGCTGTACAACATCGTAGCACATGGGTCCATAAGACCGATCCTAAAGGAGCCTTTGGTGGAGGTCTCCTTCTCGAGGGTCATGACAGATAGGTCCCCCTTTTCCAACGAGAAGAGGTCCTGCTCCTCCTCCAGGAAGGTGAGGGATGGGTCCTGTTTCCTCAGGGATAGCCTCTCGTCCTCCTGCTCCACCTTCTGGGTAGCCAGCAAAGCGATGTGTTCCTCTCTGAGGAGGAGATAGTCATCTTTCAGGCTGAGGTAACTTGCCTTTGTTGACATACACTTATTTTTTAGGTAGGCGTAATCTTTTTCCAGAGTCGTGTAGCACTTCTGCATAGAAGTGTACGCCGTCTTCAGATTATCGTAATCACACTGCAGAAACTCCTGCCAGCAGTCTTCGTCGCTAGTCCTTTCAACGTTGGTGCCCTGCTTCTGCAGGGAGGCTTCCTCCTCCTGCTTCAGTAGGGAGACTTTCTCCTCCTGCTTCAGTAGGGAGACTTTCTCCTCCTGCTTCAGCAGGGAGGCTTTCTCCTCCTGCTTCAGCAGGGACACTTTCTCTACCTGCTTCAGCAGAGAGGCTTCCTCCTCATGCTTCAGCAGAGAGGCTTCCTCCTCATGCTTCAGCAGAGAGGCTTCCTCCTCATGCTTCAGCAGAGAGGCTTCCTCCTCATGCTTCAGCAGACAGGCTTCCTCCTCATGCTTCAGCAGAGAGGCTTCCTCCTCCTGCTTCAGCAGGGAGGTTCTCATCCTCTCTCCCTTCTGAGACCAAAAAACACACTTTAAAATTTACCTAAGTTTCATACATATATTTTTTAAATCTTATGATAATAATGTTATAGTTTGATATATATTTTGGCAACGAAAAACAGCAGAGAGAGATGGGGCTGGAGGGCGAGCACTTGTGAGGTGGTTCTTAGTGGCAGAAGCACACTTAACACCTAAACACAGGAAAACTGAATTCACACACGCATACACACACAAAAACACATACAAATACGCACACACGCATGTATATATATATATATATATATATATATATATATATATATATATATATATATATATATATATATATATATATATATATATATATATATATATATATATATTATACGTATAAATGCTGCAACGAGGAGGCGGCTGGAGGCAGTGATGTCGTGTCTAAGCGCAGTGTGTAGTGTAAATATTATGCAGAGTATTCGAAGGGTGGAAACTAGGAGGAGGTGTGGAGTTACTAAAAGTATTAGAGCTCTGAAGAGGGGTTGTTGAGGTGTTTTGGTCATTTAAAGAGAATGGAACAAAGTAAAATGACGAGGAGAGCGTATAAATCTGTAGGGGAAGGAAGGCGGGGTAGGGGTCGTCCTCAATAAGGTTGGAGGGAAGGGGTAAAGGAGGTTTTGTGGGCGAGGGGCTTGGCTTCCAGCAAGCGTGCGTGAGTGCATTAGGAGTGAATGGAGACGAACGATTCTTGGGACCTGACGAGCTGTTAAAGTGTGAGCAGGGTAATATTTAGTGAAGGGATTCAGGGAAACCGGTTAGCCGGACTTGAGTCCTGGAAATGGGAAGTACAATGCCTACACTTTAAAGGAGGGCTTTAGGATATTGGCACTTTGAAGTGACATCTAAACTGTCGTATTTGAGCGCCTCTGCAAAGACATATATATATACATAAATATATATATATATATATATATATATATATATATATATATATATATATATATATATATATATATATATATATATATATATATATATATATATATATATATATATATATATATATATATATATGTATATATATGTATATATATGTATATATATATATATATTAAAATCACCTGTTTACTGTGATCTTATTGCATATATATATATATATATATATATATATATATATATATATATATATATATATATATATATATATATATTATAGTAGTAGGTTGGTAGACAGCAACCACCCAGGGAGGTACTACCGTCCTGCCAAGTGAGTGTAAAACGAAAGCCTGTGATTGTTTTACATGATGGTAGGATTGCTGATGTCTTTTGTCTGTCTCATAAATATGCAAGATTACAGGTACGTCTTGCTACTTCTACTTACACTTAGGTCACACTACACATACATGTACACATTTAATTATACACACTCATCTGAGTTTTCTTTGATTTTATCTTAATAGTTCTTGGTCTTATTAATTTTCCTTTTATATCCATGGGGAAGTGGAATAAGAATCTTTCCTCCGTAAGCCATGCGTGTTGTAAAAGTCAACTAAAATGCCGGGAACAATGGGCTAGTAACCCCTTTTCCTGTAAAGATTACTAAAAAGAATAAGAAGAAGAAAATTGTCAAAGTGGGAAGTCTGAATGTGCGTGGATGTTGTGCAGATGATAAGAAAGAGATGATTGTGGATGTTATGAATGAGAAGAAGCTGGATGTCCTGGCTTTAAGTGAAACAAAGCTGAAGGGGGTGGGAGAGTTTCAGTGGAGAGGAATAAATGGGATTAGGTCAGGGGTTTCAAATAGAGTTAGAGCTAAAGAAGGAGTAGCAATAATGTTGAAGGATAAGCTATGGCAGGAAAAGAGGGACTATAAATGTATTAATTCAAGGATTATGTGGAGTAAAATAAAGATTGGATGTGAAAAGTGGGTTATAATAAGCGTGTATGCACCTGGAGAAGAGAGAAGTGTAGAGGAGAGAGAGAGATTTTGGGAAATGTTGAGTGAATGCGTGGGGAGTTTTGAATCAAGTGTGAAAGTAATGGTGGTTGGGGATTTCAATGCTAAAGTGGGTAAAAATGTTATGGAGGGAGTAGTAGGTAAATTTGGGGTGCCAGGGGTAAATGTAAATGGGGAGCCTTTAATTGAGCTGTGTAGAAAGAAATTTGGTGATAAGTAATACATATTTTATGAAAAAGAGGATAAATAAATATACAAGGTATGATGTAGCACGTAATGAAAGTAGTTTATTAGATTATGTATTGGTGGATAAAAGGTTGATGGGTAGGCTCCAGGATGTACATGTTTATAGAGGGGCAACTGATATATCGGATCATTATTTAGTTGTAGCTACAGTTAGAGTAAGAGGTAGATTGGAAAAGAGGAAGGTGGCAACAACAAGTAAGAGGGAGGTGAAAGTGTATAAACTAAGGGAGGAGGAAGTTCGGGTGAGATATAAGCGACTATTGGCAGAAAGGTGGGCTAGTGCAAAGATGAGTAGTGGGGGGGTTGAAGAGGGTTGGAATAGTTTTAAAAATGCAGTATTAAAATGTGGGGCAGAAGTTTGTGGTTATAGGAGGGTGGGGGCAGGAGGAAAGAGGAGTGATTGGTGGAATGATGAAGTAAAGGGTGTGATAAAAGAGAAAAAGGTAGCTTATGAGAGGTTTTTACAAAGCAGAAGTGTTATAAGAAGAGCAGAGTATATGGAGAGTAAAAGAAAGGTAAAGAGAGTGGTGAGAGAGTGCAAAAGGAGAGCAGATGATAGAGTGGGAGAGGCACTGTCAAGAAATTTTAATGAAAATAAGAAAAAATTTTGGAGTGAGTTAAACAAGTTAAGAAAGCCTAGGGAAAATATGGATTTGTCAGTTAAAAACAGAGTAGGGGAGTTAGTAGATGGGGAGATGGAGGTATTGGGTAGATGGCGAGAATATTTTGAGGAACTTTTAAATGTTAAGGAAGAAACAGAGGCAGTAATTTCATGCACTGGTCAGGGAGGTATACCATTTTTTAGGAGTGAAGAAGAGCAGAATGTAAGTGTGGGGGAGGTACGTGAGGCATTACGTAAAATGAAAGGGGGTAAAGCAGCTGGAACTGATGGGATCATGACAGAAATGTTAAAAGCAGGGGGGGATATAGTGTTGGAGTGGTTGGTACTTTTGTTTAATAAATGTATGAAAGAGGGGAAGGTACCTAGGGATTGGCAGAGAGCATGCATAGTCCCTTTATATAAAGGGAAAGGGGACAAAAGAGACTGTAAAAATTATAGAGGAATAAGCTTACTGAGTATACCAGGAAAAGTGTACGGTAGGGTTATAATTGAAAGAATTAGAGGTAAGACAGAATGTAGGATTGCGGATGAGCAAGGAGGTTTCAGAGTGGGTAGGGGATGTGTAGATCAGGTGTTTACATTGAAGCATATATGTGAACAGTATTTAGATAAAGATAGGGAAGTTTTTATTGCATTTATGGATTTAGAAAAGGCATATGATAGAGTGGATAGAGGAGCAATGTGGCAGATGTTGCAAGTATATGGAATAGGTGGTAAGTTATTAAATGCTGTAAAGAGTTTTTATGAGGATAGTGAGGCTCAGGTTAGGGTGTGTAGAAGAGAGGGAGACTACTTCCCGGTAAAAGTAGGTCTTAGACAAGGATGTGTAATGTCACCATGGTTGTTTAATATATTTATAGATGGGGTTGTAAAGGAAGTAAATGCTAGGGTGTTTGGGAGAGGGGTGGGATTAAATTATGGGGAATCAAATTCAAAATGGGAATTGACACAGTTACTTTTTGCTGATGATACTGTGCTTATGGGAGATTCTAAAGAAAAATTGCAAAGGTTAGTGGATGAGTTTGGGAATGTGTGTAAAGGTAGAAAGTTGAAAGTGAACATAGAAAAGAGTAAGGTGATGAGGGTGTCAAATGATT
>NC_091294.1:57350086-57357586 GCF_038502225.1 Cherax quadricarinatus | reverse complement strand
TGTGGAGTTAAAAGATAAAGAATCACACATAAAGTGGGAGTTGTCACAGTTGCTCTTTGCTGATGACACTGTGCTCTTGGGAGATTCTGAAGAGAAGTTGCAGAGATTGGTGGATGAATTTGGTAGGGTGTGCAAAAGAAGAAAATTGAAAGTGAATGCAGGAAAGAGTAAGGTTATGAGGATAACAAAAAGATTAGGTGATGAAAGATTGGATATCAGATTGGAGGGAGAGAGTATGGAGGAGGTGAATGTATTCAGATATTTGGGAGTGGACGTGTCAGCGGATGGGTCTATGAAAGATGAGGTGAATCATAGAATTGATGAGGGGAAAAGGGTGAGTGGTGCACTTAGGAGTCAGTGGAGACAAAGAACTTTGTCCTTGGAGGCAAAGAGGGGAATGTATGAGAGTATAGTTTTACCAATGCTCTTATATGGGTGTGAAGCATGGGTGATGAATGTTGCAGCGAGGAGAAGGCTGGAGGCAGTGGAGATGTCATGCCTGAGAGCAATGTGTGGTGTGAATATAATGCAGAGAATTCGTAGTTTGGAAGTTAGGAGGAGGTGCGGGATTACCAAAACTGTTGTCCAGAGGGCTGAGGAAGGGTTGTTGAGGTGGTTCGGACATGTGGAGAGAATGGAGCGAAACAGAATAACTTCAAGAGTGTATCAGTCTGTAGTGGAAGGAAGGCGGGGTAGGGGTCGGCCTAGGAAAGGTTGGAGGGAGGGGGTAAAGGAGGTTTTGTGTGTGAGGGGCTTGGACTTCCAGCAGGCATGCGTGAGCGTGTTTGATAGGAGTGAATGGAGACAAATGGTTTTTAATACTTGACGTGCTGTTGGAGTGTGAGCAAATTAACATTTATGAAGGGGTTCAGGGAAACCGGCAGGCCGGACTTGAGTCCTGGAGATGGGAAGTACAGTGCCTGCACTCTGAAGGAGGGGTGTTAATGTTGCAGTTTAAAAACTGTAGTGTAAAGCACCCTTCTGGCAAGACAGTGATGGAGTGAATGATGGTGAAAGTTTTTCTTTTTCGGGCCACCCTGCCTTGGTCGGAATCGGCCAGTGTGATAATAATATATATATATATATATATATATATATATATATATATATATATATATATATATATATATATATATATATATATATATATATATATATATATATATATATATATATGCAAAACAACCACTCTGAAAGAATAGAAAAATTCCAAGCGCTTTCGTGACTACTCACATTATCAAGGAACTATGAAAGTGAAGCATCCAAGGAAGCTATATAAGGGGTCCGGCCAGCACCTCACTATCAGATCCCACAACGGTTAAACACGTGACGCGCGGCGAGCCAACTTGTATAGGTCCTTTGCACAACTCACCCCCAAGCTATTCTACCCATGAAAATTTAAAAATTATTTGTCCAGTGTATTATTAAATTCTTCCCAAATTCTATTAATTATAAATGGATCTAATTTATATAAACCAAAGGAAATATTCATATTATTGTCAAAACTGCTTTTTATGAAACAAGATTCAATTATAAGGACACAAGTGCAACTAATGTGACATTTATTGTGGCAGCGTCTCGCTCTCCAGGAGCTTTATCAAGCCATTACAAACAATACACGGACACAGAGGGTATATAAAGGCTCTGAGTGAGGTGCAATACTAGTGAGGTACCATTTCGATGTTCACTAGTGGTAGTAGTAGTAGTAACAAAAATAATACAATATGGAAGAGCAAATAATTCGTACATGAGTAATCACGTCAGGAATAGGCAGTGCTCCTCACAAACTAGCCGGAGTTCTTGCCAAACATCTTTCCTGCCTTCTGGGGACCATCAGCCCCGCTCATCTTAAACACTCAGGCGACCTTCTCAACCGCATCCGTAACCTCTCCATCCGTAACTAAGCAGTTTGGATGTGACTTCCCTCTTCACAAAAGTACCTACCAAGAAAGCTATCGAGGTTCTACGACGTAAAGTCAACCAGGACCTTAGTCTTCCTTTACCTCCCGGAGATTTTGTTGACTTGATTGAACTCTGTGTTAACTTCAACTGTTTTTCTTTCAATAACAAGCTCTACAAACAAACCTACGGCATGGGAATGGGGTCCCCAATAAGTGCCGTCCTAGCCAACTTATACATGGAACACCTAGAGTCCGAACACTTCGCCAACATCATCCCTTCAAGCGTCACTTGGTTACGTTACGTGGACGATGTCCTCGTAATAACTCCAAAACGTTTTGATGTACGGGATCTTCAGGCAAGGCTCAACGCAGTTGAACCAGCGATTCAGTTTACACTAGAAGAAGAGTCCAATGACAAGCTACCTTTCCTCGACGTTCTCATTCACAAAGTATACAACAACCTAAGATTTCAAGTTTATCGGAAACCCACCAATAAAAATGATCTCACACACTTCTATTCCAGTCAAGATACCAAGACCAAAAGAGGCATCATCATCGGGTTTTTCCTAAGAGCATACCGAATTTGTAGTCCTGAGTTTCTTGACGAGGAATGTACTTACATTCACCAAACATTCACTGAGTTACAATTTCCTTCTTTTTTCATCAAAGACTGCAAGAAGAGAGCTCTTCAAATCATCAATTCTCCACGCATCAACACCGCTCCCAACAAAGTTATAATTCTTCCCAACTGCCAGGTTGCACTCAACGTCTCAAAAGTACTTTCACAAGCTAACACCAGAGTCGCCATCGCTTCTACCACTTCAATAAAGGATCTAACCAGGACAAAACCCAAGCACCACGAACCAGTCAATGCAGGAGTTTACACTATACCCTGTGGAGGCTGTGACAAGATCTACGTAGGTGAAACAGCAAGAAACCTCGACACCCGCCTCAATGAACACATTTACGCATGTAGGAACGACAACTTAAACAACGCCTGTGTACAACACCGAAATTCCACCAATCATCTCATGAAATTCAGAGACGCCCAATTAGTGATCAAAGAAACTAATTTCCGCACACGCAAGTGCCTTGAATCAGCACTGCTCGCTGTTTCGAATACAATTAAACAAAACAACGGCAGCTTCACCATCTCCTAAGTCTTAGCAAGAATCCTCCTGAAAACAGTAAACCCTGCCATCACATAGTCTCTCCTGTTATACTACACAAGCACATTACAGAGAGTGAACACCGAAAAGAACCTGCCTCTTTCCAGTCTATATTTGTCCAACCTATTATGTTACCCAAGTAATAGCTTTTATATCCTTTTACTCATGTACGAATTATTTGCTCTTCCATATTGTATTATTTTTGTTACTACTACTACTACCACTAGTGAACATCGAAATGGTACCTCACTAGTATTGCACCTCACTCAGAGCCTTTATATACCCTCTGTGTCCATGTATTGTTTGTAATGGCTTGATAAAGCTCCTGGAGAGCGAAACGTTGCCACAATAAATGTCACATTAGTTGCACTTGTGTCCTTTTACTTTACATATTGTCGGTAATTCTACCAACTTTATTACAAGATTCAATTATATTCCTGTCGACCATGGACTTGCTTGATACTACTTTCTCAACTTTTTGAAAATCAATTGGATGGTTAAAATCTCTTACATGAATAAATAGAGCATTGGAATCTTGTCCAGTTCTAATGCTATATTTATGTTGTTTTAATCTTAGTTCGAGATTTTTACCAGTTTGACCGTAATAAACTTTATCGCAAATTTTACAAGGAATCTTATAGACACATCCATCAGCATTTTGGGGGGAATTCTTTATCAGAAGTTTTTTTACTGTATCAAGATTTTTGAATACAACTTTAATGTTAAAAGTTTTAAGAAGAGAAAGCATATCAACCAAGTTTTCATGGTAAGGGAGAACCAACATATTTTTAGTTGAATAAGGCTGGTTGCCCCTTTTTGGATTATAAAAAGTGTTTCTAGCAACTTTAAAAGATTTATCAATTACATTTCTTGGGTATTTTAAATCATTACCTATTTCATAAATTTTGGATATTTCCTCATCTATGAACTCAGGACTACAAATTCGTAAAGCTCTCAAAAACATTCATGAGAAAACAGACAGTTTGACTCTATCTTGATGCGAGGAATAATAGTGGACATAGGAACAGTTATTTGTAGGTTTTCTGTAAATTTTAAATTTGAATTCATTATTACCCTTAATAATTAAAACATCTAGAAAAGGCAATGAGTTATTTTCTTCAAACTCAACAGTAAAGTTTATAGAATGGACTAAGCTATTTAATTTTCCAAGAAAATGGTGTATATCTACATTTTTGGGCATAAGACACAAAATATCATCAACATATCTGAACCATTTAGCTCTATTAGGGAGGATTGTGTTAAGCAACCTTGTTTCAAAAAATTCCATGTATAGGTTACTAAGAACAGGTGAAAGAGGATTTCCCATTGCCATACCAAACTTCTGAGTGTAAAACTTATCATTAAATACAAATTTTGCATCAACAATGCAAAGTTTAATGAGTTTAATGATAGTAGGAACTGGCAATGGTAAATCATAGTTAACGAGTTCTTCAGATAAGAAACTTAATAAATCATCAACAGGAACTTTCGTAAACAAGGAAGTAACATCAAAACTAACCATGTTAAAATCATTTAAGTCAGTCAAGGAGCTTAATTTATCAACCAAGTCTATGTTGTTTTTAACATTAAAGTTAGAAAATTTGCCAACAATAGGGCTCAAAATATCAACAAGCCATTTGGATAATTTATATGAAACTGATCCTATGGAGCTAATAATTGGTCTGACTGGATTCCCTGGTTTGTGTGTTTTTATTAGTCCATACATGTAAGGTAAAGATGGATTAGTGGAAGTAAATTGTTTGACTAATTCATCTTTGCCTTTCAGTAGAAGTTTTATTGTTTTATTGAAATTGCTGTTAACGGTTTCTAGGGGATTTTTCCTAAGTTTAGAATAGGTTTCAGTATCATCTAAGAGATTATTCATTTTTTCTTGGTAATCATTTTCTTTCATAATTACTATTGCATTTATTTTGTCTGCTTTAGTAAGGCGCAAATTTTTATTATTAAGTGTATCATAAGACTTAAAGAATCTTTGAGGGCAATTGGGAATGTTTGGTTTTAACATAGAGCTGTATAACATTCCTTTACTAATATTAATTTCATCAGAGGATAAATCAGAAAATTTTTCAAAGTTACAAAAGGCTTTTGCAATTTCAACATTATTAAGTTTTTTTGAAGTTGCAAAACTTAGGCCAAAACCTAGAGCAGCAGTTGTATGTTTGTCTAAAATTTCATCTAAGTTAATTACAAAATTGTTATTAGCATGCTTTGTCCAATCACTATTTTCTTTTTAACATTAAAGTTGTATTCAAAAATCTTGATACAGTAAAAAAACTTTTGATAAAGAATTCCCCCCAAAATGCTGATGGATGTGTCTATAAGATTCCTTGTAAAATTTGCGATAAAGTTTATTACGGTCAAACTGGTAAAAATCTCGAACTAAGATTAAAACAACATAAATATAGCATTAGAACTGGACAAGATTCCAATGCTCTATTTATTCATGTAAGAGATTTTAACCATCCAATTGATTTTCAAAAAGCTGAGAAAGTAGTATCAAGCAAGTCCATGGTCGACAGGAATATAATTGAATCTTGTTTCATAAAAAGCAGTTTTGACAATAATATGAATATTTCCTTTGGTTTATATAAATTAAATCCATTTATAATTAATAGAATTTGGGAAGAATTTAATAATACACTGGACAAATAATTTTTAAATTTTCTTGGGTAGAATAGCTTGGGGGTGAGTTGTGCAAAGGACCTATCCAAGTTGGCTCGCCGCGCGTCACGTGTTTAACCGTTGTGGGATCTGATAGTGAGGTGCTGGCCGGACCCCTTATATAGCTTCCTTGGATGCTTCACTTTCATAGTTCCTTGATAATGTGAGTAGTCACGAAAGCGCTTGGAATTTCTCTATTCTTTTAGAGTGGTTGTTTTGCATATTTTGAAATCACCTGTTTACTGTGATCTTATTGCATATATATATATATTTATATATATATATATATATATATATATATATATATATATATATATATATATATATATATATATATATATATATATATATATATATATGTATATATATATATTTATATATATATATATATATATATATAGGGAAGTACCACCTCTATAGCTGGAATGGGGACCCTCATCCTCAGAGAAGACAATAAACGTACCTCAGGGAAAACTCAAGGTTCTCCCCGGAGCTGTTTGAATATTTTCTTCTCCTACCACCCCCTATATATTTTTTATTCTATGTGAACATTTATTAATAAACAAAATACATTTACAGAAAAAAACATAAACATGAATACAATGGCACAATGTATCAAAGATCATGAATTTCCTCCAGCTCCTCCGAGGCTGGACGTGAGCCAAGTATGCAGCAAGCATTTCCCCTCTGGATGGCGACGCTGAGGCGCTGGAACATGAAAGTGGCTGCCCTTGGGTCCCTGGTGGTGTCGATGAGTCTGGAACCCAATTCTTTAAGGAAACGTGTGGCATTTTTTCCCCATGATCCCAAGGTCTCTGATCCCACTGGGACAAATTGATACTGTTGGCTAATGTCCCTGTACTTGCTGATCTTGTACTCCTCCCTGTGGTCAGCAGCTCCTCCCTGTCGCCCCACACTGTGATGGATATAGGTGTCAGCCAGTGTGGACACACAGGTATAGTCCCATGCTAAGAGCTTGCCATTCTTCCAAGGATAGATGGTGATCCCATAGGGGCGGTTTGCTATGTTGTGGGTATTGTTTGTTGCAAAGGATCGTGGCTCCCTCTCGGCAGGGCATCCAGCTGTAGCAAGGGTTCTCTTAATGATGTCGTTGACCTCATTGTGTCTTGCATGCCAGCCCTTGGTTTTGGAACAGTTAAGACCATGTAGACCGTATTGGTCTGCTTGCACTTCGCCGCAAATACACATATATTCTGTGTGAATTGGGGCAGCAAGGCGCAGAGCCACTGCAATACGGAGGGTCTTAGGGTCGAGTCGCGTTCCCATTGCCGATATGGGAACTGTTTGGAGGAAGTCCCCGGAGTGAGGTGCACTCACAGCCTGGAGACGGGCAATCTCCCTATCTGATGTTGCAGCCCTGAGCATGTTGGCAAGCACCTTTTCAGCAATTGGGCCATCCCAGCTTGACTGTTTGTGAGCCAGTGCTGCACTAGGGTTTGGTGCTGGAGCAGCAAGAGTCTCCCATTCGGTGATGGCACTGGCATAGCTAGGGTCTTCTATTCCTGCTGAGTCACTGAGGGTGTCAGGAAGAATTTGTCTTATCAACTCGTTTGATGCAATGGAAGAGGACAGGAAAGCTGGTAGAGCAATCTGGGAGGATCTGCGTACTCCTAGCCCTCCAAGCCTGACCGGAAGTGAGGCTTGCAACCACTGTCCATCGTCAAGGGAAAGATTCAATACACTCTCTAGCATGGCCTTCAGGAGAGTCATATTCCTTGAGTTTTGGA
>NC_091294.1:57286803-57349986 GCF_038502225.1 Cherax quadricarinatus | reverse complement strand
CATTGAATTATCAGTTGTATACTGTTAGCTTTGGTGCTGGATTATTATTATTATAATCAAGGGGGAAGCGCTAAAACCGGAGGATTATACAGCGCCTGGGGGGGGGGGGAATGTGGAAGGCATTCAGGCTTAATTCGGGGAACTGGAGCACAGATCCAATTCCCTGAATCAAGAGCCCCTTACCAACATCAAGAAACCTTCCTTGAGGGGTTTTGGTGCTGGAGAGTCCTTTATATGAGCAAAGATTTAATCTTGTTACAACGTGTTTCAGAGATGACAGTGAAAAAATATGTGGAGATTTGATGATTTGCCATTGGCCATTAGCAAACCATTTTGTGAATGCACATAACATCTCGTCATCATAATTATCCAAGACTAAAAATTTGCAAGATGAATTTTTATTTGAATGGTAAACGTCTTGTGAAAGGAGTTAATTTAGAGATATTAAAAGGTTATATTAGTACCACATGAGCATTAATAAGAAATATGGATGGTCGAATGATCTGATGTATTTTGTATTGGAAAATAATATACACGAAAACTTCGTTAGAGAATTATTTCCAACAAAATGTGTAATTTAACGAGGAATGAATCATGGATGAGTATGAGTGAGTAATAAAATCTCTACAGGGTTGAAAATGTATGGATTAGTTCTTTTGGAGGCATTGAAGTTACTGGTAGATTTAAAATTTTTTGGGAATAGATGCTTCATGAAGATCACTACTTTTGGTGTAACGAAATCTCATTGAAATATCAATCTTGGGCTTTAATACAAATTAATGGAGCAGGTAAGGAAGTTTGTGGATCATATAGAAGACTGATGTTGATAAATTAGACACATGTGCAACTCTTGGGTATCTTTATTGAGGAAACGTTTCGCCACACAGTGGCTTCATCAGTCCATACAAAGGATAAACTTGAAGAACAGGAGGAGAATGAGGTAATCAGTCCCTCAACCTTGAGTCGATGTGGTCAGTCCATCAATCTTGAATAGAATACATGTCGGTTCTCTGAACCATTCATCTACACAAGACTGATGTGAGCAATGTAGAATGTCCAGGTGGAATGTGTATTATGAAATATTCCACAGAATGTCTGTAGTAGAACTGTCAGAGAATTAGGATGAAGTAAGTTTTACAGTTTCCTGTGAAGATTTATTGTGTTTGGTTTAGAAACACGAAGTTTCAGGAAAATTTATCCTGGTTTCAATTAAACTAAAGTTTCACTTCGATGGTGCTGTAAATTCATCTCTAAAATTATGTTAATTTTTGGTTACTTAGTTCGGATGCTTAAGATAAACATCTAGTCAGTTTCTGGGGAAGAATTGAAAGAAAAAGACCACGTAAATGAAAAAAAAACAAGCGCGGGAAGCACAAGAAATGCAAAATTTCTTGGTATTATATTAAGAAATATTATATTATAATGCAATTCTTACTTTTCTCGTTAATTTCTCTTTGTTACATTCTTTCACTCGAGATTACTGCTGTTCATTTAATGAAAAAGTAAATTTGATGGGTATTACTTGATAATGGAGGATTATTATGAACAGAGAATTAACGAAGGAGAAACAAGCTTGTGTATCATCACTTAGGTTCATCTTTATGTTGTTTGCTTGTGCGGAACGATATTATTTTAGCGTTTAATTATTTTATCAGTCTTCTAATACTCAAAAATTAAATTGAGTGTACAATATTGTCTGAGAAATAACCCAAGAGTGTAGTGTGCGTGTGGATGTGAGTGTGTGTACTCACCTACATGCACTGACAAATATGTGGTTGCAGGGGTGGATTCATGGATCCTGGTCCTGCTCCTTTGCTAGTCATTGTTAGGTACATTCCCTTCCTAACCCAATCCAGACAGTTCCACTTCCTGACAACTCTAAGGTTGAAGAAATGCTTCCAAACTTCCCTGTGACTCGTCTGAGTTTTTAACTTCCAGTTTTGTCCTTTTGTTCGAAACATTCTGGCCCTGTCCACTTTGTCAATTTCAGTCAGTATTTTTGTTGTTATCATTCCCCCCCCTATTCAATAAATCTATCTGCTTCAATAGATTTATTGAAGATTGTTCTTAGTGTCATACACAAAGCCTCTGCTCCCTCTCTTAGGGCCCAAGAAGAGATGTTATCTAGACCCAGCGCCTTCAAGGTATCATAAATCGTCTGCGGTGTGTCCAGCACATGCTAGTGTGCCCTACAGCCTCGGTTAGCTGGAAGCCTTTCTGTCTCCAGTGTGAATACCTCCGTAAATCTTGTGCTGAGCTCAACCCATGCTTCTTGGTCACTCCTTGTGAGTTCCACTCCTTCCATCCTCTGCCTGATTATCTGGTCCTTGACTGTTGTTTTCCCCTTAATGTGACTGTATGTTATTCTCGTATTCTGATACCTTTGCCTTTTACATATTTTCTATGCACACATGGTTTTGCCTTTTCCACACCTCCGGGTAAACCATGGGCTCACTCTGTCTTCCCAAAGCTTCTGTTGTCCCTTTGTTCGAACCTATCCTCTGCCTGCCAGCACAATGTGTTCAGTCTCCACTGTTAACTAACAAGATATTTGCAACTATGGACCACGTTATAACTAGCCCTTAGGGACACTTGTGAAAAACGGTCCATCTGGTTGCTTCATCCTCTTCTTTCTCTTTCTGGTTATGTTCCTTACATGTTGGCGCATAGTTTTCCAGTACCACTACTAGCATCTCTGTCCTCCACGTTTCTGTGACCCCATGTGGCTGCACGTTTTGCTAGTCAGTCTCTTTCAGATTGAAATCCACCATTATGATAAACTTTGCTCTGCCCGTGTAGACCCTTCTGGCAACCTCAGTTAGTGTGTCCACTATCACTCTCTTGCTCTAATTTTACTTTTGTCTTTTGTCGCTTGCTGTTCAATGACAGGTAGTATATCACTGGTATCACCTCTTTTGGACCCCTGATCCGAATTCAGTGTTTCTGTTGGTCATCTGCTTATCCTCTGCCCAGTCCTCCCATCTCGAAGCTTTATAGATTTTTGATGAGCAGTGCAATTCCTCCACTTCTGTTCTCCCTGTCTTTCCTCAGGATTTGAAATCCAGTTGGGAAGATTACATCTGTTATCATCCTTATGACCTTTGTCTTTGTGAGTGCTATGATGTCCGGGGATGTCTCAATGATTCGTTCTTGCTACTCCTCACTCTTAGTTGTTATTCTGTCTGCAAAAGTGTATCACACTTTTACCTTCCTTTCCTGTACTGTATTCTGGGGGATGGGAGGGGTTGGTGCAGAGTGGGGGTGTGGAAGGCAGGGCACGATATCATGGGACGCTGCTGTTATGGTTGTATTAGTCTTTGGGGGAGACTAAGGGTGTGGAGTGTGGATTGTTTCTGGTTATTGTTTGGTTGGTGTGGGGTGGAAGCGGTTGAGGAGAATCTGTGGTTCTATGGGCAGTTGTGTTTGGTGATGCCCCCACAACAGTGCTTGACTGTCTGTCAATGCCTGGCCTGACTCTCCTTCCTGCCACTGGTGTCTTCTTACCCTATACTCAGTTGTTCCTGTTCTTTCGTGTTCTGTCACAGTCGAGGTACATTTACTGTTATTTCAGAAGTCCTTCAACAGTGGTTTCTGTTGCCTTCCCTTCAGCCTCATAAAGCCTATTAATAATTAGTGACATCTCACTCTCCTCTTCCCATTTCTTTTCCTACATATCTCTGGAAGGATAGAAATTGTACAAATTAGCAATCTAGAATGATTGTTCTTTCTCAGGAAAGTAAGAAATATGGGAATTGAACGTTATATCCCTTTGCAATGTGTCCATGTTCCTAGTTGATTCATTTTTGTATTTTTTTAATACTTACAAAATGTTTGGAAACAAGTTCAATTTATGTCTTTGATATTGTCTTTTGTAAAATAAATTTAAAAAAATAATTATTTGGTGTTTCATTAACACTTGCAACTTTGCATCAATTAAAATTGTTCAGCCTTCAGTGGGCACGACCTAGTTTAGTCGGTCTTCGCATATTAGCAATTGATCGAAAACAAATTTTCACATATCCATTTATATGGGCTCATTTACCTCACATTGAGATACTCTATCCACTCATAGGAAATACATTTTGAACTCAGATTTTTCATGTTTGCCTTCTTTCACTCTGCACATATCTTCTTCATAGTATTGTAAAACACATTTAGCCTTTTCTGCCAATCATGTTCCATTCTGCTCTTGAGTCTTCCTGCCTAAACTTCCTTCTCTAACCAGCCATCCCAAGTTTCCTTGCCTCTACATCCTATATTATGGTATACAATTATTTTTTATATGTATATCCTGTTAAGATGCACTAGCTTCCACGATCTGTTAACGATGTGTGAAAAAGTGTGAGTGTGTATGCATGTGCTGGAGTGTGGACTTTTGTGTATATTTTTGTGAGTGCTTGTGCATTAGTGTGAATGTGTTTTGTGTGCATGTGTGTTTGTGTGTGTGTGTGTGTGTGTGTGTGTGTGTGTGTGTGTGTATTGGAGAGAGAGATTGTGTTTCTGTGAATATGTTAGTTTGTTCACTAGCCTGATTGTGTTTGCATGTGTGTGTGTGTGTGTGTGTGTGTGTGTGTGTGTGTGTGTGTGTGTGTGTGTGTGTGTGTGTGTGTACTCACCTAATTGTTAATGCAGTGGTCCAGCCATAGCTCCTGGTCCTGCCTCTTCACTGGTCGCTACTAGGTCAACTCACTCCCTGCTCCATGAGTATTATCATACCTCTTGTTGAAGCTATGAAGGGATCTTGCCTCAACTACATCACTCTCCAGACTATACCACTTCCTGACAACTCTCTGACTGATGAAATATTTCCTAACATCCTTGTGACTCATCTGAGTTTTCAAATTCCAATTATGCCCCATTATTTCTGTGTCCCATGTATGAAGGTTGCAAGGGTCGAGTCCAAGCTCTTGTGTGTGTGTGTGTGTGTGTGTGTGTGTGTGTGTGTGTGTGTGTGTGTGTGTGTGTGTGTGTGTGTGTGTGTGTGTGTGTGTGTGTGTGTGTGTGTATGTATGTATGCGAACTCACCTACTCGCCTAACTGTGGTTTTAGAAGTCGAGTCATAGCTTCTGGCCCCGCCTCTTCACTGATCGCTACTAGGTCACTTTTTCCCTGCTCCATGAGCTTTATCATACCTCTCCTTAATGCAATGTATGGGACCTGCCTCCACTACGTCACCTTTCAAACAATTCCACATTCTGACAACTTTGGACAGCCCTGCATCCTTTCCAGATCCCTTTGTAGTCCTGCCTTATCCTCCCCTGACTGAATTTTCGTTATTAACTTCACATCGTCTGCAAACAGGGACACTTCTGAGCCTATTCCTTCTGTCATGTCATTCACATATACCAGAAACAGCACCTGTCCTAGAACTGACCCCTGTGGAATCCCTCTGGTCACAGGCGCCCACTCTGGCACCTCGCCAGAGTGGCCATGACTCGCTGTTGTCTTCCTGATAGGTATTTCCTGATCCATTGCAGCACTGTTCTACCCACCCGTCTCTCTTGTCTCACTGCTGTCACCTTGTCACAGACCTTTAGTAGGTTTGCGACACGGATTTCCAATCTATAAATCTATGGTGGTTGTCATTTATGAGGTCATTCTTTCCACGTGGCCCACCACTCGTCTCTTGATAATCTTCTCCATGACTTTTCGTACAATACATGTCAGTAACACTGGTCTGTAGTTTAATGCTGCTTATATGTCCCCTTTTTAAAAAATGGGATAACAATTCCCGTCTTCCACACCTCAGGTAATCGCCCTGTTTCAACGGATGAAATGAAGATCGTTGTTTATGGTACACAGAGCGCCTCTGCTCCTTCTCTCAGGACCCAAGGAGAGATGTTATCTGGCCACATGATGTTTGAGATATCTAGTTCTCTTAACAGCCTCTTCAGCACCTTCTTGGTTGTATGTATCATATCCAACCAAGGCGACGTGTGTACTCACCTAATTGTACTCACCTAATTGTGGTTGCAGGGGTCGAGACACAGCTCCTGGCCCCCCCTCTTCACTGATCGCTATTAGGTCCTCTCTCTGCTTCCAGAGCTTTCTCATACCTCGTCTTAAAGTTATGTATGGTTCCTGCCTCCACTACATCACTTGTTAAGCTATTCCACTTTCTGACGACTCTATGACTGAAGAAATGCTTCCTAACATCCCTATGACTCGTCTGAGTCTTCAGCTTCCAATTGTGACCCCTTGTTTCTGTGTCCCCTCTCTGGAACAACCTGTCTCTGTCTACCTTGTCTATTCCACGCAGTATTTTGAATGTCGTCATCATGTCTCCCCTGACCTGCCTGTCCTCCAATGTCGTCAGTCCGATTTCCCTCAACCTTTCTTCGTAGGACATACCCCTGAGCTCCGGAACTAGCCTTGTTGAAAACTTTTACACTGTGTGTGTGTGTGTGTGTGTGTGTGTTTGTGTGTGTGAGTGTGTACGTGTGTGTGTGAGTGTGTACGTGTATGTGAGTGTGTGTGTACTCACCTATTTGTGATTGCAGGGGTCGATTCATAGCTCCTGGCCCCGACTCTTCACTGATTGCTACTAGGTCCTCTCTCTCCCTGCTCCATGAGCTTTATCATACCTCGCCTTAAAACTATGTATGGTTCCCGCCTCCACTACGTCACTTTCTAGGCTATTCCACTGCCTGACTACTCTATGACTGAAGAAATACTTCCTAACATCCCTTTGATTCATCTGAGTCTTCAACTTGCAATTGTGACCTCTTGTTTCTGTGTCCCATCACTGGACCATCCCGTCTTTGTCCACCTTGTCTATTCCGTGCAGTATTTTATATGTCGTTATCATGTCTCCCCTGACCCTCCTGTCCTCCAGTGTCGTCAGGCCAATTTCCTTTAACCTTTCTTCGTAGAACAATCCCCGTAGCTCTGGGACTAGTCTTGTTGCAAACCTTTGCACTTTCTCTAATTTCTTGACGTGCTTGACCAGGTGTGGATTCCAAACTGGTGCTGCATACTCCAGTATGGGCCTGACGTAAATGGTATACAGAGTCTTGAACGATTCCTTACTGTTGTACCGGAACGCTATCCGTAGGTTTGCCAGGCGCCCGTATGCTGCAGCAGTTATCTGATTGATGTGCGCCTCAGGAGATATGCTCGGTGTTATACTCACCCCCAGATCTTTTTCCTTGAGTGAGGTTTGCAGCCTTTGGTCACTTAGGCTATACTGTGGCTGCGGTCTTCTCTGCCCTTCCCGAATCTTCATGACTTTGCATTTGGCAGGGTTAAACTCAAGGAGCCAGTTGCTGGACCAGGCT
Source organism: Cherax quadricarinatus (assembly GCF_038502225.1). Lineage (NCBI taxonomy): Eukaryota > Metazoa > Arthropoda > Malacostraca > Decapoda > Parastacidae > Cherax > Cherax quadricarinatus. The sequence continues at coordinate 57,342,709 of NC_091294.1, read as the reverse complement.
TGTAGCCTGTCCAGGTCTCTTTGTAGTCCTGCCTGATCCTCGACTGATTTAATTCTCCTCATTAACTTCACATCATCTGCAAACAAGGACACTTCTGAGTCTATTCCTTCCGTTCTGTCATTCACATATAATAAAAACAGCACAGATACTAGGACTGACCCTTGTTCAACCCCACTTGTTATAGGCACCCACTCTGATATCTCGTCGCGTACCATGACTCGTTGTTGCCTCCCTGTCAGATATTCTCTGATGATTTGCAGTGTCTTTCCTGTTATATGTGCCTGATCCTCTAGCTTTTGCATTAACCTCTTGTGGGGAACTGTGTCGAAGGCCTTCTTGCAGTCCAAGAAAATGCAGTCTATCCACCCCTCTCTCTCTTGTCTTACTTCTGTCACTTTTTGTCATAAAACTGCAGAAGGTTTGTGACACAGGATATTCCTTCCCTGAAACCGTGCTGGTTGTCATTATACGCCTGTTTCTTTCCAGGTGCTCCACCACTCTCCTTCTGATGATTTTCTCCATGCCTTTGCATATTATACTCATTAGTGACGCAGGTCTTTAGTTTAATGCCTAGTGTCTGTCTCCTTTTTAAAAATTGGGACTACATTTGCCATCTTCTATACCTCAGGTAGTTGTCCAGTTTCAATGGATGTGTTGAAGATCTTTGTTAATGGCACACACAGCATCTTTGCTCCCTCTCTAAGGACCCACAGAGAGATGTTGTCTGGTCCCACTGCCTTTGAGGTGTCAAGTTCACATAGCAGCTTCTTAACCTCTTCCTCGGTTATGTGTACCTCATCCAGCACTTGTTGGTATACCTCCCTGTTCTGAATTCCTGGAGTCCTACCTGCTTCCACTGTAAATACTTCTTTAAATCTCATGTTGAGCTCCTCACATGCCTCTTGGTCTTTTCTTGTGAACTCCCCACCATCCTTCCTCAGTCTCATTACCTGGTCCTTGACTGTAGTTTTCCTCCTGATGTGGCTATACAACAGCTTCGGGTCAGACTTGACTTTCAATGCTATGTCATTTTCGTATTGACGCTGAGCCTCCCTTCTCATCTGTGCACGTTCGTTTCTGGCTCTTCCGTTGATCTCTTTATTTTCATGGGTCTTTTGTCTTCTGTACCTTTTCCATTCTCTAGTACACCTAGTTTTTGCCTCCCTACACCTTCGGGTGAACCAAGGACTCGTTCTTGTCTTTCCATTATTTCTGTTTCCCTTGGGAACAAACCTCTCCTCTGCCTCCTTGCACATTGTTGTCACATAGTCCATCATTTCTTTTTCAGGTTTTCCTGCCAGTTATCTCTCCCACTGCACGTCTTGCAGGAAGTTCCTCATGCCTGTGCAGTCCCCCTTTTGTAGTTTGATTTTCCCATCCAATTCCTGTTACTTTCTCTATTTGTAGCTCAACTATGTAATCAAAGCACAGAACTACATGATCACTTGCTCCAACGGGCCTTTCGTACGTGATATCCACGATGTCCAAACTACTCAAAGTGAATATAAGGTTCAGTCTTGCTGGATCATCCTCACCTCTCTCTCTTGTAGTGTCTCTAACATATTGGTGCATGAGGTTTTCCAGTACCACATCCATCATCTTGTCTCTCCATGTATCGGTACCCCTATGGGGCTCCAGGTTTTCCCAGTCAAACTCCTTGTCATTGAAATCGCCTATAACTAGTAATTCGCCCCATGTGAGCTCTTCCAGCTACCTCAGCTAGTATGTCAACCATGTCTGTTTCTCTCATCGTATTCTTCTCTTGGCCTCCTGCAGTTCTGTGGCGGGTTGTACATTACTGCAGCTACCACCTTATGGCACTCAAATTTGATTGTTCCTACTAAGTAGTCCCTTTCACGCATTCCATCCATTCCTTCCGTTTCCTCAAATCCTCACCAGTTTTAATGAACAGTGCAACTCCTCCTCCCCCTCTCCTCCCTCTATCTTTCCTGAGGATTTGATATCTGTGAGTGACATTACGTCTTGGGATGCCTCCTTGATTCTTTTGTGCCACTTCTCGCACTAATTTGTTATTCTGTCTGCATTTGTATACCACACCTTCAACTTCTTTTCTAAAACTGTGGACTGAGGGGTACATTGGGGTTGGGGAAGTGGGAGACTGTTTCGTTGCATTGGGGTTGTCCTGGTTGGGGGGCTTCTGTAGGTGGTTGTAAGGGAGGCTGTATTTGATCTTCCTCCTGAGTCTGGGTTCTCCTGTCCATCTCCATCTCCATCTTCACCTCTCTTTTCTCCTTTTATCTTTGTACCATCTCTTTCAGTTTCTGCCTTTCTTCTCGTGTTCTGTCACAGTCAAGATACAACTTCCAGTATGCCGGCATGTCCCTTAGTCTTGCTTTCTCCTGCAGGATCCTGTTCCAAGTCGATTCTGCATTGAAAGTCACTTTCACTGGCCAGGTTCTTCTTGCAAACTCCCCTATTTTCCAAAAAAAATTGCCAGCTGGGTCATGTCATCTTCTCCTATTGCTTTTATGCTTTCGATCGCATTTTTCTCCCCTTGTCTTCTTGCTTTGTAAGTTTCCTCTTCAACTTCCTAGAGTCCATAAACAAAGACTGATTTCTCCCTTTCATTCTCCCACTGGCGTATATCCTACTCCATGTGTGTGTGTGTGTGTGTGTGTGTGTGTGTGTGTGTGTGTGTGTGTGTGTGTGTGTGTGTGTGTGTGTGTGTGTGTGTGTGTGTGTGTGTGTGTGTGTGTGTGTTTGTGTGTGTGTTATGCCCCTCGTTTGTGAGCCTTCTCAATCGAGTATTATGTATGTGTAACTGGCTTTTTCAATTAATATAATATTATTTCTAGCCTCATTAGTAGCTAAAACGAGGATAAAGTACTTTATAATATTATCTAACCTTAATTTATTTAGTTATGTGTATAGATAGGATGTTTTGGTGTTATAAACTTCATGTACAGTTGTTTACTACCTGGCTGTCATTTAGCTACTGCCTCCTCTTAATCTGAGGTGACGTCAGTTCACTCTCACCTTTGGAGAGAGTCACACCTTGCTGGCTGGAGCTAACACTAAGCCCCACTTGAGGTTCCTTCGCTATCTTGTACCACTGGTCGACCTACTACCAGAGTTCCTCGGTTGTGATGCGGATGGCTGCATTTAGACGCTCATGATTCTCGCTACATCTTCAAGAAACTTTCAAGTGACTTTAGTGTGAAGAGTTCAAGGAATTGCCTCACGCAGTCAGTTGCGTCGGTGGACTCAGTTCGTGGAGACTATGTGGATGTGTATTAAGGGAGGTGTCTTACCCATTTATATAATTTGTGTGGAGACTATCGATGTGTATAAACTGTTGTGGCAGAGAACATTTGTGAATTGGATAAGACTGTGTATATGTTATGAAAGTGTTATGGCTTCACGTTCAGGGAGATATATCATAGAACAAGACTGTAATATAAACCATACCCCCGGCCGGGATTGAACCCGCGGTCATAGAGTCTCAAAACTCCAGCCCGTCGCGTTAGCCACTAGACCAGCTAGCCACAATAAGACTGTAATATCTCAGTGTGAATATTTTATGCAAAGTTATATTTTATAGTATTACCTGTTAAAGAATTGGTATTAAAACCTTTGATTTATTAAGCAATTTAATAAATATCAGAAAGAACTATGATATTATTACAGTTTGAACCCTTGAGTGAATTTGTGAAAAGCAGGACAAGTTTTCCTGTTCCTTTGTTGCTTGAAGAGCTTAAACAGGCTCTCATATTGCCCTAAACGCAACACTGTGTGTAGAACTATACGTGGGTTTATTAAGTGTGTGAAAAGTAAAAGGTGCTATTCGTTATTGAGTAATTGATAACTTATTCTTTATTGTACTAGGAAAGTTGGACCATTCACATAAGCTTGGAGGCTGATTAGAAGCCCTTCATACCCAACAACCACGCATAGGTGAATACTTCCGATGCAGCTTGTAGCAGCCTGTAGACTGTCCAGCTTGATGTGATGTCCTGGCGTATATCCACTTCCATTTCTTCTCAATATATAATATACCCTATTCGCTGTATTTCTTTAACTGGTCACACATTTATTTCACTTTATCTTTCTTGGGTGACACGTTGCTACTAGTCACTCTCCCTGTTCCATGGCCTTTATCAAACCTCTTTTTAAAGCTCTGTATGGATCCTGCCTCCACTACATCACTTTCCAGACTGTTCCACTTCCTAACAACTCTGTGACTTAAGAAATGCTTCGTAACATCCCGGTGACTCATCTGAGTCTTCATCATCCAATTGTGACCCCTTGCTGCTGTATTCCATCTCCGGAACATTCTTGTCGATTCCTCTTCGTATTTTTGTCATTGTCATATCCCCTATCTCTCCTGTCCTTCAATGTCGTCTGGTCAATTTTCCTTAACCTCTCCTCGTAGAACATGCCCCTTAGCTCTGCGACTAGCCACGTTGCAAACCTTGGCACTTTCTCTAATTTCCTGACGTGCTTGGCTACATGGGTTCCAAACTGGTGCTGAATATTCCAATATGGGTATAATGTAAACAGTGTACAGGGTCCTGAACGATTCCTTATTGAGATGTCCGAATGCTGACCTTAGGTTTGCTAGGCGCCCGTATGCTGCAGCAGTTATTTGGTTGATGTGCGCTTCAGGAGATGTTCAGGGTGTTATACTTACCCCAAAATCCTTTTCCTTGAGTGAGGTTTGTAGCCTCTGGCCCCCCTAGACTCTACTGTCTCCGGTATTCTTTGCACTTCCCCAATCTTCAGACCTTCCACTTGGTGGGGTTAAATTACAGGAGACAGTTGCTGGACCAGGCCTGCAGTCTGTCCAGATCCCTTTGTAGTTCTGTCTGGTCCTCATCCGATTGGATTCTTCTCACCAACTATACATCTGCAAACAGGGACACATCGGACTCTATTGTTCACAATTACCAGAAACAGCACCGGTCCTAGGACTAACCCCGTGAGGAACCCCGATCGTCACAGGCGCCCACTCTGACACCTCGCCAAGTAACATTACTTGCTGTTATCTTCCTGACAGGTATTTCCTGATCCATTGCAGTGTTTTGCCTGTTATACCTGCCTAGTCCTCCAGCTTTTGCACTAATCGCGTATGTGAAACTGTCAAACGCCTTCTTACAGTCCAGGAAAATGCAATCTACCCACCCCTCTTTCTTGTCTTACTGTTGTCACCCTGTCAGAGAACTCCAATAGGTTTGTGACACAGGATTTCCCTTCCCTGAAACTGTGCTGGCTGTAGTTGATAATCTCATTCCTTTGTAGGTGTTCCACTACTCTTCTCCTAATAATCTTCTCCATGACTTTGCATACTATACATGTCAGTGACACTGGTCTATAGTTTAATGCTTCTTGTCTGTCTCCTTTTTTAAAACTGGGACTACATTTGCTGTCTTCCGAACCTCAGGTAGTCGCCCTGTTTCGATAGATATGTTGAATGTTGTTACGGGTACACAGTGCCTCAGCTCCCTCTCACGACCCATGGAGACATGCTATCTGGCCTCATTGCCTTTGAGGTATCTAGCTCGCTTAACGGCCTCTTCACTTCTTTCTCGGTTATGTATTATGTCCAACACTTGATGGTGTATCCCACCTCTTAGTCTTTCTGGAGTCCCTTCTGTCTCCTCTGTGAAGACTTCTTTGACACTCCTGTTGAGCTCCTCGCATGTCACCGTAGTTTCTTATGATCTCTCCTCCTCCCTCAGCCTGATTGCCTGGTCCTTAACTATTATTTTCCTCCTGATGTGGCTGTACAACAGCTTCAGTTCAGATTTGGCTTTCGCTGCTATGCCACTTTCACGTTGTCGTTGGGCCTCCCTTCTTACCTGTGCATGTTCATTTCTGGCTCTACGACTTCTCTCCTTATTCTCCTGAGTCCTCTGTCTTCTATACTTCTTCCATTCTCTAGCACACTTGGTTTTGGCCTCCCTGCACCGTTGGGTGAACGAAGGGCTCATCCTGGCTTTCTCGTTATTTGTCACCTTTGGGTACAAACCTCTCCTCAGCTTCCTTGCATATTGTTGTCACATATCCCATCATCTCGTTTACTGATTTCTCTGCCAGTTCTTTGTCCCACTGAACCCCGTGTAGGAAATTCTGCACGCCCTCTCTTTTAGTCGGGCTTCATTCGTCCTGCTCTTCCTGCTTCCCTCTCCACTTGTAACTCTATGTATTCGAAGCTTAAAACTTCATGATCACTGGCCCTGAGGTGTCTTTCACATGTGATGTCAAAGTGAATACTAGATTCAGTCTTGCTGGTTCAACCTCTCCTCTCTCTCTGATAGTGTCCCTTACGTATTGGTACATGAGGTTTTCGAGTACCACCTCCATCATTTTAGCCCTCCACGTTTCTGGGCCCCCACGTTGCTCCAGGTTTTCCCAGTCGATTTCTGTGGTTAAGTCATCCATAATCAGCAGCTTTGCTCTGCTCGCATGAGCCCTTCTGGCCACTTCAGTCAGTGTGTCAACCATCGTTCTATTACTCTCATACTTTTGCCTTGGCCGCCTGCTGTTCAGTTGTGGGTTATACATGACTGCAAGCACCACCTTGGGACCGCCAGACTGAAGTGTTCCTATTATATAGTCTCTTGCTTCTCCTCCGTCGTCTCTCTCCAGCCCATCAAAATCTCATCTGTTTTTGATGAGCAGTGCCACTCCTCCACCCCCTCTGTTCCCTCTGTCTTTCCTCAGGATCTGATATCCCGTTGGAAAGATGGCATCTGTTACCTTTTCTCTTGATTTCTGTGAAAACTATGATGTCCGGTGATGCCGCCTTGACTTTCGTGCCACCCTTCCCACTTATTCGTTATTCCGTCAGCTTTTGTGTGTGTGTTTACATGTTTCTTTGAAGATTGAGACACTTATGCAGTATATGGGAATCTTTATTCAGGAAACGTTTCGCCACACAGTGGCTTCATCAGTCCAATACAAAGAGGAAGGCGTAAGGAGAAGAGGAGTATGAGGTAATCAGTCCCTCAGCCTGGAGTCGATGTGTTCAGTCCATCAATCTTGTAGAATGTACAGCATAGGAACGTAGACGTCTACGGTCTACGTGTGTGTGTACCTTGTGTGTTACAGTATCTGCGATGTGTCCCATGAGTAAAAGTACTGCCTAGGAGGAACTCAAAGTTGTCACTTCGGGCGAGTGTCTCATTCATACTGTCCGTCTTTAATTGTAAAATTACATGGAAAACGTTGCTGCTTTTTCCTACTCAGTGGTAGACAGTGTAGCCAAACATAGGGATAGATATAATATCCTCCGTCTGCTATATACAACTTCCGCAAGGCACGATTCTCCTTGTGAATCTGAGGCAAGCACACCGTGTCTCTTCTTTTTATTGCACGAGTAAGTTCTTTATTGTGCTCTGTGAATGACTGCTGATAATATATCCGAGAACAATATAGTAAATAAGATGGGACTGACACCACCATAGTTGACTACAGAGAAGTACATATATATGGGAATTAGCCACACATTCCTCCCATAAACCAAACAGAAAATACTACAGTGACAATCACTACTGGAAGAGAAACGATAAACAGATACAACCATGTTTTAAACACTTTCACTCGTAGGTTCCTGTAGCAGTATATGTGGAGACACCTTAAGTTTGATCCAGAAGGTGATAATTATGATACAGCAGACAATTAAACACCAGACTTATGTAATTTCACTGATTTTCCCAGTGAAGGATCTGTTCACCAACTCTCGGCTCCTCATGAAGAATTCTGAAATATGAAAGTGTGTTATGAAATCTTAAAATACAATACAATATTAGATCGAAAATATGTGAAAACTATTTCCACATTAGAATTGTCAGTACGAATTACATGTGAATAAAAAAAATCAGAGCTGCCATTTTCTCGCATCAGGCCTTCTTTCTTCCACTTTATCTATGACCCCTACTGGTTTAGTGCGATACCCACAATATGAAAATTAATATAATAATACAAACAGTAATATTATTATCATTAAATAACAAAAAGACACAATACCGTGACTGGAACGATACACAAATAACCCGCACATAAAAGAGAGAAGCTTACGACGACGTTTCGGTCCGACTTGGACCATTGACAAAGTCACACTAACAGAGGTGGAACAGGACGGCTATATATAGGCAGGAAGAGGTGGTAGTAGTAGTAGTAGTAGTAGTAGTAGTAGTAGTAGTACAAGAATTGTATATAATACCGACAGGATGAAATGACACATGCACAACACCCAGGCATCCCCACCGTGTTGTGCATGTGTCATTTCATCCTGTCGGTATTATATACAATTCTTGTACTACTACTACTACTACTACTACCACCTCTTCCTGCCTATATATAGCCGTCCTGCTCCACCTCTGTTAGTGTGACTTTGTCAATGGTCCAAGTCGGACCGAAACGTCGTCGTAAGCTTCTCTCTTTTATTATCATTATTATTTCCATTATAATTAATAATCATTATTATTAAGATTATTATTTTTCTTTACATTATAATTAATTATCAATTATTATTATTTATTTATTACACTTCTGTTTCCCACGAGTCAGTGTGACCCGAAAAAGAAGAAACACTTTCATCATCACTCTCTGCATCACTGTCTTGCCAGAGGCGTAAATACACTACAGTTCAATACCTGGAACATATTACCACACCTTCAAACAGCAGGCACAGTACTTCCCTCCTCCACAACTCAAGCTCGGCTAACTGATTTATCTAAATCCCTTCATAAATGTTACTTTTTTCACACACCAATTGCATGTCAAATCATAAAAACCATTTTCCTCCATTCATCCCTGTCTATCACACTCACACACTCTTGCAAGAAGTCTAATCCCCGGGCATACAAAACCACCTTTACCCCTCCTCCCTCCAACCTTTTCTAGGACGACCACTATCCACTACAGATTTAGACACCTTCCAAGTCGTTCCACCCTTTCTAAATGTCCGAACCCCCACACCTCATCTTCAAGCTACAGATTCCTTGCATAATATTCACACCACACATTGCTCTCAGACACATGTCCACTACCTCCAGCCCTCTCCTTTATGCAGCATTCACCACCCATTGTTCACACCTATATGAGTGTTAGTACTCTACATTCCTCTCTTTGCTTCCATGGATAACAATTACTCTCTCAGTTGGTTCAAAACTCCCTAAACACTAGCTTAACATCTTCCATAATCTCTCTCTCTCCTCTACATTCCTCTCTTCAGAAAGTACATAAACACGTATAACTCCCTTTTTAATCCACATTATCCTTGAATTTTTACATTTACATTCATTCTTCTCCTGCCTTAAGTAATCCATCAACATGATTGCTACACGTTCTTTACCTCAAACTCTCACATACTCGTGAGCTAATCCCATTTAATTCTCCCCACTGAGACTTCCCTACATCCTTCAGCCTTGTTGTTCATACAGCCCGTACATCCAACTTATTTTCAGTCATTTCACTGGCAATCATATTATTATTATTATTATTATTATTATTATTATTATTATTATTATTATTATTATTATTATTATTATTATTATTATAATCAAGGATTTTACTAAAACTACTACTACTACTACAACTACTACTACTACTACTACTACTACTACTACTACTACTACTACTACTACTACTACTACTACTACTAATAATCTTGCTGATATTACTATTACTGCTGCTGCTACTTCTACTACTATTACTACTAATAATAATTATAATAATAATAGTTATAATAATCAAAGTATGTCGAATCTTGCTCAATTCTTACGAGTATGAACGTTGATGAAGACAAAGTTACAGACAACAGCGATGATGAGACAGACAACAGTTATCAAGACACTTCCTGGAGAAGCTGTTGGTCCACGGACACCACCAGGAAGGAGTCCTAACCCGAAACTTAGCACTTCCAGGATATTTAAAATCCTATTCTTTCCACTGATCGAGTCCTTGGTAAATGCTGTCATTGATGGCTTGTGTCAGGGTTGCTGAGAATTACAGTATAGAATCAGCAGATCCCAGACACTTGTATCCTTCTAAATAAGGTTGGGAAACATCCGAAGAATTCCCAATACTCTTCATTTTCCTCAGAGCAGTGAATGGTCTTCTGCGGAATATTTAGAAAACGTTTTACCTCATTTAAGAATTGGTGATTTTTGGAACCAAATTTAAACATTTTGACAGTTATAATAATGAGTAAACGCTCGCGTGTGTACACAAACACACACACACACACACACACACACACACACACACACACACACACACACACACACACACACACACACACACACACACACACGCGCGCGCGCGGCGCTGGCGGGAGTAACATTAACATTAGTGCTGAGTGGATTTTAGCGTTTTGTGGCCTACCTAAGGAACAACCTCTGAAGTGAGAACCGCAGTTTTGTAAGACAACTTGAAGGTGATGTTAGTGGCAGAGGAGGAAGGCGGTGTTACAGCGTGTGATCATAAGGTGTAACACCAAGAAAGTAGAATCAAATCAGTATGTGACCAATGAAACAAGTAAAGTAAATAGGAATAAATTATATATAGTGAAAAAACAGAGGTGGAGATACAACGCCATGACATCACATCGAGTTGGATAATCTCCAGTGCTACGCAAATATTCAATTACGTGAAGTAAGGAAGTCAGGAGTGACTTTGGGCATCGCCAACTGTAAGTGAATGGGTCACTCTTAGTGTGAACAAGGAATAGGCTAATCGGTGCTCAGTAATGAACAGTAATTGGTACTTTAAAACAGAAGTCAGGACGGGCAGAGAAGTGTCCATTAGACTCGAGCCACTCGGAAGTATAATAAGCATAGAGGGAACGAGGTTAGTAGGAGGATGTTGGGTCAGCTTCAGGTCAGTGTGCAGCAGCGAGTGTATACAACACACACACACACACACACACACACACACACACACACACACACACACACACACACACACACACACACACACACACACACACACATGCACAAACTCTCACACCCTCACAAACCTGAGCTTCGAATGCATAGTAGTTACAAATAAGAGAAGGAAGGGAGAAGCCAAATTTCAAAAGACAGCACTACACAAGTACGAAGAATTTCCTGAATGTGGTTCAGTGTGAAAGAGAACTGGTGGGAAAATCAATGAAAAAATAATGGAATACGTTACAACGAAATGCAATGAGGTAGATGAGAAGTTCGTTCCCAACATCAGAAATAATGAGAAGACCAGAACGCTCCCTTGGTTCACCCAAAGGGTAGAGAGGCCAAAACTAACTGCGCTATGGAATGGAAAATGTATAGAAGACAAAGGACCCAGAAAAATATGGAGATTAGTGGAACACGAAATACGAAAATACGAAAACATAGCCACATCAGGAGGAAAACGACAGTCAAGGATCAGGTAATCAGGCTGAAGGAAAGAGGGAAATTCACAGGAAAAGACCAAGAAGTAGGTGAAAACCTCAAATAAGATTTAAAAAAGTATTTTCAGTCGAGACAGAAAGAACTCTGGGAAGCCGGAATAAAGGGGTACATTAACAAGAGCTGGACACAATACACAACCGAGCAACAGTGAAAAAACCGCTAGGTGAACTATATACCACAAAGGCGGTGGGATTTTACATCTCTCCTTGGGTACTGAGAGAGAAGGTGCTATGTGTGCCACTAACAACAATTTTCAACGTTTCTTTCGAAACATGGTGACTACCTGAGGTGTGGAAGACAGCAAATGTAGTCACAATTTGCATGAAAGGACACAAACACGCAGCATTAAGCTACAGACCAGTGTCACTGACATGCATAGTATGCAAAATCGTGGAGGATATAATCAGAAGAGTGGTGGAGCACCTAGAAAGGAATGAGCATATAAACGATAACCAGCACGGTTTCAAGGAAGGGAAATCCTGTGTCACAAACCTATTGGAGTTTTACGGAAAGGTGACGGAAGTAAGACAAGTGAGAGAGAGATAGAAGTGGGTAGATTACGTTTTCTTGGACTGCAAGTAGTCTTTCGACACAGTTCCACACAAGAGATTAATACAAAAGATAGAGGGTCAAGCAGATATAACAGGAAAGACATTGCAGTTGATCTAAGAATACCTGACAGGAAGGCAACGAGTCATGGTACATGATGAGGTACCAGAGTGGGAGCCTGTGACGAGAAGGGTCCCACAAGGGTCGGTCCTAGGACCGGCGATGTTTCTAGTATATGTGAATGACATAATGGAAGGGATAGACTCACAAGTGTCCCCATTTTCAACCGATGTAAATTTAATGAAAACTCAACTGGATGAGGATTAGGCAGGACTACAAAGGGATCTGAACAAGATGCAAGCCTGATCCAACAACTGGCTCATGGAGTTTAACCCCACCAAGTGCAAAGTCATAAAGATTGGGAATGGCAAAGAAGACCACAGACAGAGTACTGGCTAGAGGCCCAAAGACCGCAAATCTCATTCAAGGGAAAGGATCATGGTGTGAGTATAATACCGAGAGCATTCCCTGAGGTGCATATCAACCAAATAATTGCCGGAGCATATGGGCACCTGGAAAACCTAAGTACAGCATTCCGACACCTCAGTAAGGAATCGTTCAAAATTCTGTACACCATGAACGTCAGGCCCATACTGGATTATGCAGCACTAGTTTGGAGACCACACCTGATCAAGCAGGTCAAAAAAATTAGAGAAAGTGGAAAGGTTTGCAACAAGACTAGTCCAGGAACTAAGGGGCATGTCCTACTAGGTAAGATTAAGGGATATCGACAAGACAACCTTGGAGGACAGGAAGGATAGGGAAGACATGATATCGACATATAAAATACTGAGAGGAATTGTAAGACAGAAACAGTGTGGAACAGGATCCTGCAGGAAAAAAAAACATGACTAAAGGAATCAACATACAAGAGGGTGTTTCTAGACTGCGACAGAATGAGAACAGAACGACAGCAGCTGAGGGAGAGGACACAGAAATGAAATGGGCTAGAAAGAGAGACAAAGATACAGTCAGCAGAGGACAACCAGAGCTGGGCAGAGCAACTAGCACAAATACCCACAGAATCACCCTCAGAACCCAACAGCCAAACATACTATATCACAATACAAATCACACTCCACACTCACAGCCCCAACCCACAGTATGCAGCAGAACCCCACGGCTCTCTGGTAGGTCCCCTACTCCCCCAATCCCCACAAACCCCCTAGAACACAGTGCTGGGGAGGAAATTGATGGTATGGTACTCCAACAGTGAAGGAATAATGAATAAGTTGGAGTGGCACGAGAGACTCAAAGAGGCATCACCGAACATCATAGATCTCACAGAAATCATACTCATAGGATTGATAACAGATGCCATCTTTCCAACACGATATGAGCTCCTGAGGAAAAACATAGGGAACAGAGGGGGCTGGAGGAGTGGCACCGCTCATCAAAAACCATTGGGATTTTGAGGAGATGTAAAAAGGAGACAATGGAGAAGTAAGAGTCTACATAATAGAAGCAGTTCAGTCTGGAAGTCTCAAGGTAGTAACTGTAGGGATATATAACCCACTACAGAATAGCAAGAGACCAAGACAAGTATATGATGAAGTATATGACTGAAGTGGCCAGAAGGGCCCATGTGGGCAGGGCAAAGCTACTGGTTGTGGGCGACTTCAGTCACAAAGAAATTGACTGGGAAAACCTGGAGCCACGTGGGAGCCCAGAAACGTGGCGGGCGAAGATGATGGATGTTGTGCTGGAAAAACCTTATGCATAAGCACGTTGGGGACAATACCTGAGATAGAGGACAAGACGAACCAGCAAGAGTGGACCTAGCATTCACTTTAAGTAGTGCAAATATTGAGGATATCACATATGAAAGGCTCATCGGAGATAGTGATCACGTGGTTTTGAGCTTCGAATACATAGTAGAGTTACTAGTGGAAAGTGAAGCAGGAAGGGTAAAGTGGAGGAAGCCAAACTAAAAGAAAGGGGGCTACACAGGCTTGAGGAACTCCCTGAACGAGGTTTAGTGGTACAGAGAAATGACAGGGAAATCAGTAAATGAGATGATGGAATGTGTGACAACAAAGGAGCAGCAGAGGAGAGGTTTGTAACCAAGGGCAACAAAAATAATAAGAAGGCCAGAACGAGCTTTTGGTTCACCCAGAGGTGTTGAGAGGTCAAAACTAAATGTGTTGGAGAATGGAAAAAGTATAGGACAAATGGCCTATACTTCTGCAAAAGCTGGAGGACTAGGCAGGTATAACAGGAAAGGAACTGCAATGGATCAGAAATTACCTGACAGGAAGGCATCAACGAGTCATGGTACGTGATGGGGTGTCAGAGTGGGCGCCTGTGACGAGCGGAGTTCCACAGGGCTCAATCCTAGGACTGGTGCTGTTTCTGGTAAACGTGAATGATATGACGGAAGGAATAGACTCAGAAGTGTCTCTCTTTACAGACGATGTTAAGTTAATGAGGATTCAATCGACAGAGGACCAGGCAGGACTACGAAGGGATCTGGACGGGCTCCAGGCCTGGTCCAACAAACGGCCCCTGGAGTTCAACCCCACCAAGTGCAAAGTGATGAAGATCATGGTAGGGAAAAAAAGACCGCGAACAGAATACAGTCTAGGGGGCCAAAGACTACAAACCGCACTCAATGAAAATGATCTTTGGGTGAGTATAACACTGAACGCATCTCCTGAGGCGCACATCAACCATATATTTGCTGCAGCATACAGGCGACTAGCAAACCTAAGAATAGCATACCGACATCTCAGTAAGGAGTCGTTCAAAACTCTGTACAATGGGCCTTATGTACAATGAGTACACAAGGCCCGTATTAGAGTATGCAAAACCGGTTTTGAACCCACACTTGGCCAAGCACGTCAATAAATTAGAGAAAATGCAAAGGTTTGCAAAGAGACTAACTCCGGAGTTAAGGGGCATGTCCTATAAGGAAAGGGTCATTTATTTATTTATTTATTTTTATTTGGACATGATACATAGTTGTACAAAAAAAAATATAGTGATTGGGTGTACATGCCAAAAGCCCCTTGTATGCAGAGCATTATGGGCAGGCTTGACATTAACTTAAGATTAACTAAGCAATGGTATATTCAGTGGTAAAAATTACAGTAAACAAATTTCTTTTATATTCACAGGTAATGAATTCCAGATTTTTGGGCCTTTTATGTGAATTGAGTTTTTACATAGTGTGAGATGGACACGAGGAACATCAAAAAGTGATCTGTGCCTTGTGTTATGGTCATGTGTTCTGTTGAGGTTGGTAAGGAGAAGTTTGAGGGGAAGGTTTATATCCGAGTTTAGTGTTCTATGTATGTAGTAGGCACAATAATAAGTATGGATGTTTTGTACGGTGAATAAGCTTAGAGTTTTGAATATTGGTGAATATTGGCTAAGGCAAATCGACCTGGCAACACTGGAGGACAGGAGTGACAAGGGGAGGGACATGATAACAACACATAAAACATTGAGAGGAATCGACAAGGTGGACAGGGATATTAAGTTCCATAGATGGGACACACCAACAAGGGGTCACAATAGGAAGTTCAAGACCCAGATGAGTCACAGGGATGTTAGGAAGTATTTCTACAGTCACAGAGTTGCCAGGAAGTGGAATAGTCTAGAAAGGGAGGTGATGGAGGCAGGTACCATACATAACTTTAAGAAGAGGTATGATAAAACTCATGGAGCAGGGGAATGGCCTAGTAGTGACCAGTGAAGCGGCGGAGCCAGGAACTATGACTCGACCCCCACCCTCTCTACCTCTCTCCCACTCTCTCTCTCTCTCTCTCTCTCTCTAACTTAATTGACAAGGTAAGGATTCTAAACTTTATGGACAAGTTATTAACAAGCTGTTACATACGTCAGCTCATTTTTATTGTTATGAGACATACAAGTAGGGAACATGATGAAGTTGAAGTCATCTGTGGGCCAGCATTTTCATTTGAACATCTGACTTTATCTCGTTGATATCATTATGCTGTACGAATGTGTTCCAGACTCGAGTCATCCTGGGGATAAATGATCTCAGATGAAGTGATGTTCTGGAGAAGGGTACAGCCAGAGTGAAGTTGCTGCTTTCTGCCCGTCTTGTGGTATAGAAGCTTGCTTCTCATTGTCCTCAGAGTAGAGCTAAGTGAGGTACTTTGACAATGTTGGCCTTGTACATATCAGTAAGGCCACCCACATCCCTCCTGTGTTGAAAGCTCTACTGAAATGACAGGTCTATCCAGGATGGGTCCAGGCGAGAGATGAGCCGTCTTGCTCTGTTCTCTATTCTGTCAAGCAGTCGCAGATGAGAGGAGGGGGCAAGCAAACCAAGAAAGTGGAGCATATTCAAGGTGTAAGCATACTTGTGACTCATACAGAATCTTGCATGATTTACAACGTGGTTCTTCATGGTGAAATTGGAGTCAAATTTCACCCAAAGGATATGAACTTCTTCCCCAGATATCAACACTCTCCCTTTCATACTTACTACTGTTCCGGCATTACCATCATGGTACCTATTGACCATCATCATTTCTGTCATCGGTTTCCCCAAGCTGGTATAGTTCTCAGCTGGTGATTGATGTAGCTTAGAGCAGCTGGCATTTCTTCGCTTGGATAAGTAAATGTCAGTGTACAGTCGTCTGCATATGCATGGGATTCTGGGATGAGATGAAGATCATCATTCAAGTAGACATTCCATAACTATGGCCCAAGCACACTTCCCCGTGGAACACTTGCCCCAATAACATGTCTTGCTGATTCTGTTCCATTGAGAACTACCCTTAGAGATCTACCATGAAGGTAATATCTGAGGAGACATAGTGTAGAGCCTGCAATTCCTAGTGATTGCAGTTTTGCAAAGATGCCCTGGTGCCACACCCGGTCGAGAGCACCAGCAATGTCCAGTGCTACCACACAGCTGACTTTGGATTCATCCAGTGACTGGTGCCACTTAGTGGAGAGGTTTAACAACAGATCAGCAGCAGAGTAACCTTTCCTGAAGCCATATTGACGATCACAAAGTAGTGAGTGGTAGTCAAAAAATTGTCATTTGTCTTGAGATTATTGTCTCAAGGATCTTACCAGTGATTGACAGGAGTGACACTGATCTGTAGTTGCTGATTTCTGCTCTGCTCTTCTTTTTGTGAACAGGGACTACATTTGCCTCTTTCAACAGAGAACGCCATTTACACTGTACTAGGCAGTGCTGAAAAATGCGAGTTAGAGGTGCTTTTAGCTGGCCTGAGCACCTACTCAGCAATCTTGCCCTCAACTTGTCTGGGCCCACAGTTTTTTCTTGGTCAAGCGATTTAATTAAGAAGGAGATGCACTTCCTCCTGCCTCATTTTCACCACTGATAGTTTTGTCAGTTCTTTCAGCTAGCCCAGGAGGGTCCCTTGCTGGATCAGGAACTTGCATTTTGATAGCAAAGTGTTTGGCAAAGAGATCCGCCTTCTCTTGACTGCTATTAGAGGTGGCCCCATCCCGTCGATTTAGAGGTGGAATAAGTTCATCAGGCAGATAACCTTGTCTATCCTTGACCAGGAACCACCAGGTTTTGGAGGCCACTCTGCCTGATCCTAGTTTTCTTTTTGTGTCCATCTCCCATTTAGAGATGGCCCGCTTTTGAACTTCACTCGTATGCCTACAGGCTTGCCTTTGCAAGTTCCTGTTATAGATAGCTAGATGTCTCTTATACCTTCGCCATGCCTTGTAGTTAGCAGTAGCAGCCTCTCTGCAATGAAAGCCGAACCAAGGCTGATCTGTAGGCTTCGTCACATATTGCCGGTGAGAGATGTGGTCTCATTGAAGATTAAGGATGTGTCCAGTGAAGGCATTCACTTGCCTGTCAACGTTCCGAGAAAAGGTCTCTCTCTCTCTCTCTCTCTCTCTCTCTCTCTCTCTCTCTCTCTCTCTCTCTCTCTCTCTCTCTCTCTCTCTCTCTCTCTCTCTCTCTCTCTCTCTCTCTCTCTCTCTCTCTCTCTCTCTCTCTCTCTCTCTCTCTCTCTCTCTCTCTCTCTCTCTCTCTCTCTCTCTCTCTCTCTTTACACAGGGTTTGACAAGGATAGGTTAAGGATCCCTAGCTTTATTGACAAGCTATTTACAGGTTAAGGATTCCTAACTTTATTGGCAAGCTAAGAGCTGTTACCTACATCAGCTCATTTGAAAGTATTTTTATTATTATGAGACATACAAGTAGGGAACAGGATGAAGTTGGAGCCATCTGTGGGCCGGCATTTTCATTTGATCAACTGACTTAATCTCGTTGACATCATTATGCTGTACTAATGTGTTCCATACTCGAGTCATCCTGAGTATATATGATCTCAGATGGAGTGTTGTTCTGGAGAAGGATACAGCCAGAGTGAAGTTGCTGCTTTCTGCCCGTCTTGTGGTATAGAAGCTTGCTTCACGCTGTCCTCGAGGTGGATCCAAGTGAGGTACTTTGACAATATTGGCCTTGTACATAACAGTAAGGCCACCCACATCCCTCCTGTGTTGAAGGCTCTGCTGAAATGACAGATATATCCAGGATGGGTCCAGGCGAGAGATGAGACGTCTTGCTCTGTTCTCTACTCTGTCAAGCAGTCGCAGATGAGAGGGTGGCAGGCAACCCAAGAAAGTGGAGCATACTCAAGGTGTGAGCGTACTTGTGCCTCGTACAGAATCTTGCAACCCCTACTGTCAAGCAGACGCGAGATACGGAGAAGTGCTGTAAGCTTCCTGGCTGCCTTGTTTGCAAGATTTACAACATGGTTCATCATGGTCAGTTTGGAGTCATATTTCACCCCAAGGATATCAACTTCTTCTCCAGGTGCCAACACCCTCCCATCCATCCTTATTACTGCACCAGCATTACCATCATGGTGCCTAGAGACGATCATCATTTGCGTTTTCTCAGGTGCAAATGTTACTTGCCATCTATTTTCCCAAGCTGATATAGCTCTCAGCTGGTGATTGATTTAGCTTAGAGCAGCTGACATTTCTTCTCTTTGATAAGTGAATGTCAGTGTACAGTCGTCTGCATATGCATGGGATTCTGGGATGAGATGTAGAAGGTCGTTGAAGTAGACATTCCATAACAATGGACCCAGCACGCTTCCTTGTGGAACACTTGCCCCAATAGGATGTCTTGCTAATTCCGTTCCATTGAGAACTACACTTAGAGATCTACCATGAAGGTAATCACTGAGGAGACATAGCGTAGAGCCTGCAATTCCCAGTTTTTGAAGTTTTGCTAAGTGGCCCTGGTACCACACACGGTCGAAAGCGCCAGCAATGTCCAGTGCTACCACACAGCTGACTTTGGATTCATCCAGTGACAGGTGCCACTTAGTGGAGAGGTTTAACAACAGATCAGCAGCAGAATAACCTTTCCTGAAGCCATATTGACGATCACAAAGTAGTGAGTGGTAGTCAAAAACCTGTCATTTGTCTTGAGATTATTGTCTCAAGGATTTTGCCAGTGATTGACAGGAGTGACACTGGTCTGTAGTTGCTGATTTCTGTTCTGCTCTTCTTTTTGTGAACAGGGACTACATTTCCCTCTTTCCACAGAGAGGGCCATTTACACTGTACTAGGCAGTGCTGAAAGATGCGAGTTAGAGGTGCTGCTAGCTGGTCTGCACATCGTCTCAGCAATCTTGGGCTCAACTTGTCTGGGCCCACAGCCTTTTCTTGGTCAAGCGATTTAAGAAGGAAATGCACCTCCTCCTGCCTTATTGTCACCACTGACAGTTTTGACACAGTTCTTGCAGCTAGCCAAGGAGGATCTCTTGCTGGATCAGGAACTTGCATTTTGGTAGCAAAGTGTTCAGCAAAGAGGTCCGCCTTCTCTTGACTACTAGTAGAGGTGGTCCCATCCAGTCGATTTAGAGGTGGAATGAGTTCATCAGGCAGATAACCTTGTCTGTCCTTGACCAGGGACCACCAGGTTTTGGAGCCTACCCTACCTGATGCTAGCTTTCTTTTAGTGTCCACCTCCCATTTAGCAATGGCCCACTTTTGAACGTCACCCATATACCTACAGGCTTGCCTGAGCAAGTTCCTGTTATAGGTCGTAGGATGTATCTTATACCTTCGCCATGCTTTGTACTTAGCAGTAGCAGCCTCTCTCTCTTTCTCTTTCTCTCTCTCTTTCTCTCTCTCTTTTTCCCTCTCTTCATGTCTCTCTTTCTCTTTCCCTTACACACCTAATTTACTCTTCTGTTCTCTCTCTCTCTCTCACACACACACACCTCCCAACTCTCTTTTACACCCATGTACACACACATCCATGTACACAATGGCAAGGAGTTACAAAATAGTGAGAGAAGGCCTATGTACGACGATACGTCATCAGTTTCTGGCAACTTGTCATCACACCGCTGTCAGCGCAAGTATTCCACCTGTTGAGGTTGCATTTTGCAAGATTGAGTCTGGTCCTGCATCACTGTTAGATACTGGTCACTCACTCCTGCAAGCCATTACCAGAATTAGAGTAGAAATAGCATAGAGGAGAGTGCAAGGAGTAAAGCGGTAGTGAGGGATAACGTCAGACACTTAAGCTGAGACAAGCTAAATTTTACAACCTAGCTACTTCCTGAATTTTAGAAGTAGAATCGATAAGTGTTACAAGTATTGGTAAGCTTAGAATTACTGGTATACCGGTATTCATTAGCAGTATGAATACTTAGAAGTGGGGGCACACACACACACACACACACACACACACACACACACACACACACACACACACACACACACACACACACACACACACACGCACACACACACACACACGCACACGCACACGCACACACACACATACACATACACATACACACACACACACATACACACACACATACCTGACAGGGAGGCAACAACGAGTCATGGTACGTAATGATGTATCACAGTGGGCACCTGTGACGAGCGGGGTCCCACAGGGGTCGGTCCTAGGACCAGTGCTATTTTTGGTATATGTGAACGACATGACGGAAGGGTTAGACTCAGAAGTGTCCCTGTTTGCAGATGATGTGAAGTTAATGAGGAGAATTAAATCTGATGAGGACCAGGCAGGACTTCAAAGAGACCTGGACAGACTGGACACCTGGTCCAGCAAATGGCTTCTCGAATTTAATCCTGCCAAATGCAAAGTCATGAAGATAGGGGAAGGGCACAGAAGACCACAGACAGAGTATAGGCTAGGTGGCCAAAGACTGCAAACCTCACTCAAGGAGAAAGATCTTGGGGTGAGTATAACACCGAGCATGTCTCCGGAAGCACACATCAATCAGATAACTGCTGCAGCATATGGGCGCCTGGCAAACCTGAGAACAGCATTCCGACACCTTAGTAAGGAATCATTCAAGACACTGTACACCGTGTATGTCAGGCCCATACTGGAGTATGCAGCACCTGTTTGGAACCCGCACTTGATAAAGCACGTCAAGAAACTAGAGAAAGTACAAAGGTTTGCAACAAGGTTAGTTCCAGAGCTAAGGGGAATGTCCTATGAAGAAAGATTAAGGGAAATCGGCCTGACGACACTGGAGGACAGGAGGGTCAGGGGAGACATGATAACGACATATAAAATACTGCGTGGAATAGACAAGGTGGACAAGGACAGGATGTTCCAGGGAGGGGACACAGAAACAAGAGGCCACAATTGGAAGTTGAAGACACAAATGAGTCAGAGAGATAGTAGGAAGTATTTCTTCAGTCATAGAGTTGTAAGGCAGTGGAATAGCCTAGAAAATGACGTAGTGGAGGCAGGAACCATACACAGTTTTAAGACGAGGTTTGATAAAGCTCATGGAGCGGGAAGAGAGAGGGTCTAGTAGCAACCGGTGAAGAGGCGGGGCCAGGAGCTAGGACTCGACCCCTGCAACCACAAATAGGTGAGTACACATACACATACACATACACACACAGGAACAAGCACTTGTAAGCTGTAGTACACATGCAAACACACACATACACAGGATTTCACACCGTCCTGTGAACTGACCATCTGAACCTTTCTCCTCTCCCCCCCCTCTTCCTATCCTAAGTAGAGACCTATCTCTACCTTTCTCACTCTTTACCTATATCTCTCTCTCTACCTATCACTCTCTACCTATCTCTCTCTCTCTCTTCCCTCTCCCATCTCTCCCCTCTAACATCTCTTACCTCTAACACCTCCCCCCCTCTAACATCTCTCCCCCTCTAACATCTCTCCCCTCCCATTATCTCTCCCCTCTCCCTTTCTCCATCTCTCTCCCCTCCTCCCCTCCCTCTCCCCCTAGCCTCTCTCCCCTCTCACTCTTCCATCTCTCCCCTCTTTCCCCTTCTCCCCCTCTCTGCCCCCTCTCTCTCCCCCTCTTTGCCTTCTCTTTCTCTCTCTCTCCCTCTCTCTCCTCTCTCTCTCTCTCTCTCTCTCTCTCTCTCTCTCTCTCTCTCTCTCTCTCTCTCTCTCTCTCTCTCTCTCTCTCTCTCTCTCTCTCTCTCTCTCTCTCTCTGCTCACTCTCTTGCTCTCTCTCTTCCCCATTTTCCCTTCTAACTCTCCCCTCTCCTACTCTTCCCTTCACTCTCTCTCCCCCTCTACCTTTCCCTTCTCTCTTCTCTCACAAAAAAAAATAAAAAAAAAAAAAAAATGGTGGGGACTCGCAGGAACCAAGGATCAGTTGAGAATGGTTCTGGTAGGGAGGAGTGGATGGAGGAGCAGTGGAAAAGGATGGAACAAGAGTGGGAGAGAAAATTAGGAGAGCTTTCTGAAAAAATGGAGAAAGAGCTCTCTGTGAAATTGGAAAAGAGGTTGGAGAAGGAGACAAAGAATTGGGAGGCACAAGTCGAAACTGCAGTAGCCAAGATAAGGGTCCTAGAAGTTGAGATAAATAGGCTGAAGCGAGTTACAGGGGCAGTGACCAGAGAAGACACAGCATATGAAGCTGCGAGGCCGAACAGGAAGGAAGGAATTATGAATTATGCTAAGGTCATATCAGCCTGCCAAGGAGGACCAAGGAGTGAAAGGGAAGAACAGCTGGTTGCAGATGGAGAGGGTGATAGGTCGAATGCTGAGGCACAACCAGGCTATCAAGAGCCACTGGAAAAATCAAGGGAGAAACTGACCACATACAGGCAGGATCCAGAGTCACAGAGGGTGAGGCAATGGGAGGAAGAAAGGGCAAAATCAGTGTTTATCCATGGGCTTCAGGAGAGAGAGGAAAGGACACACACTGAAAGGCAGCAGGAAGAAAGAAAGGAGATTGAGAAAATCATCACGGAAATAGGTGAAGAGATGGACGAGATTGTAAATTTTCAGAGAATAGGGGGGTACTCGAAGGGGAGAAACCGACCAATCAAGCTGATTCTCAGGACGGAAACAGTGCGGAACAGGATCCTCCAAGAGAAACCACGATTGAAATACTCGGAAGAGTACAAGAGGGTGTTCCTAGACAGAGACAGAACAAAATCAGAACGACAGCAGCTGAGGGAGAGGACAAAAAAGCGAAAGGAGCTAGGAAAAGAGACAAGGATGGAACCAGCAGAGGTCAGTCAGAGCAGAACAGAACAGCAAGGGCAAGCACACACACAACTATTCTCAGAACCATACAACCTATCACACCATCCCAACACACACTACAATCCATACCCACAGCCTCCACCCAACACCGAGCTATAGAATCCCACAGTATGCCACCAGGTCTCCCACCCTCACAGGCCCCCCAAACCACAGTGTTGGAAAGGAAACTGAAGGTATGGTACACAAACGCTGATGGAATAACAAATAAGTGGGAGGAGTGGCATGAAAGAGTCAAAGAACCATCACCGGACATCATAGCTCTCACAGAAACCAAGCTTACAGGTATGATAACAGATGCCATCTTTCCAACGGGATACCAAATCCTGAGGAAAGACAGAGGGAACAGGGGGGGTGGAGGAGTGGCGTTGCTGATCAAAAATCGCTGGAATTTTGATGAGCTGGAGAGAGGAGACAGCGGAGAAGAAAGTGATTACATAGCGGGAACACTTCACTCTGGAGGTCCCAAGGTGGTAATAGCAGTGATGCATAACCCACCACAGAACAGCAGGAGGCCAAGGCAAGAGTATGACGAGAGCAATAGAGCGATGGTTGACACACTGGCTAGAGTGGCCAGAAGAGCTCATGCATGCAGGGCAAAGCTCCTGATCATGGGTGACTTTAACCACAAGGAGATCGATTGGGAGAACTTGGACCCACATGGGGGCCAAGATACATGGAGGTCTAAGATGATGGAGGTGGTACTGGAAAACTTCATGTGCCAACACGTAAGGGACACTACAAGAGAGAGAGGAGAGGATGAACCAGCAAGGCTGGACTTAGTATTCACCTTGAGTAGTGCAGATATCGAGGACATCACATATGAAAGACCCCTTGGGGCCAGTGACCATGTGGTTTTAAGCTTCGAATACACAGTAGAGCTACAAGTGGAGGGAGAAGCAGGAAGGCCAGGACGAATGAAGCCAAACTACAAGAAAGGGGACTACACAGGAATGAGGAACTACCTGAACGGGGTTCAGTGGGACAGAGAACTGGCAGGGAAGCCAGTTAATGAGATGATGGAATATGTAGCAACAAAATGCAAGGAGGCTGAGGAGAGGTTTGTACCCAAGGGTAACAGGAATAATGAAAAAGCCAGGATGAGCCCATGGTTTACCCAAAGGTGCAGGGAGGCAAAAACCAAGTGTGCTAGGGAATGGAAGAAATATAGAAGGCAAAGGACCCAGGAGAATAAGGAGAACAGTCGTAGAGCCAGAAACGAATATGCACAGATAAGAAGGGAGGCCCAAAGACAATATGAAAATGACATAGCAGCGAAAGCAAAATCTGACCCGAAACTGTTGTACAGCCACATCAGGAGGAAAACAACAGTCAAGTACCAGGTAATCAGGCTAAGGAAGGAAGGAGGAGAGACAACAAGAAATGACCGTGAAGTATGTGAAGAACTCAACAAGAGATTCAAAGAAGTGTTCACAGAGGAGACAGAAGGGACTCCAGAAAGACGGAGAGGTGGGGCACACCACCAAGTGCTGGACACAGTGCACACAACCGAGGAAGAAGTGAAGAGGCTTCTGAGTGAGCTAGATACCTCAAAGGCAATGGGGCCAGATAACATCTCCCCATGGGTATTGAGAGAGGGAGCAGAGGCGCTATGTGTACCCCTAACAACAATATTCAATACATCTATCGAAACAGGGAGATTGCCTGAGGCATGGAAGACAGCAAATGTAGTCCCAATCTTTAAAAAAGGAGACAGACATGAAGCATTAAACTACAGACCAGTGTCACTGACATGTATAGTATGCAAAATCATGGAGAAGATTATCAGAAGAGTGGTGGAACACCTAGAAAGGAACGATCTCATCAACAGCAGCCAACATGGTTTCAGGGACGGGAAATCCTGTGTCACAAACCTACTGGAGTTCTATGACATGGTGACAGCAGTAAGACAAGAGAGAGAGGGGTGGGTGGATTGCATTTTCTTGGACTGCAAGAAGGCGTTTGACACAGTTCCACACAAGAGATTGGTGCAAAAACTGGAGGACCAAGCAGGGATAACAGGGAAGGCACTACAATGGATCAGGGAATACTTGTCAGGAAGACAGCAGCGAGTCATGGTACGTGGCGAGGTGTCAGAGTGGGCACCTGTGACCAGCGGGGTCCCGCAGGGGTCAGTCCTAGGACCAGTGCTGTTTCTGGTATTTGTGAACGACATGACGGAAGGAATAGACTCTGAGGTGTCCCTGTTTGCAGATGACGTGAAGTTGATGAGAAGAATTCACTCGATCGAAGACCAGGCAGAACTACAAAGGGATCTGGACAGGCTGCAGACCTGGTCCAGCAATTGGCTCCTGGAGTTCAATCCCACCAAGTGCAAAGTCATGAAGATTGGGGAAGGGCAAAGAAGGCCGCAGATGGAGTACAGTCGAGGGGGTCAGAGACTACAAGCCTCACTCAAGGAAAAAGATCTTGGGGTGAGTATAACACCAGGCACATCTCCTGAAGCGCACATCAACCAAATAACTGCTGCAGCATATGGGCGCCTAGCAAACCTCAGAACAGCATTCCGACATCTTAATAAGGAATCATTCAGGACCCTGTACACCGTGTATGTTAGGCCCATATTGGAGTATGCGGCACCAGTTTGGAACCCACACCTAGCCAAGCACGTGAAGAAACTAGAGAAAGTGCAAAGGTTTGCAACAAGACTAGTCCCAGAGCTAAGAGGTATGTCCTACGAGGAGAGGTTAAGGGAAATCAACCTGACGACACTGGAGGACAGGAGAGATAGGGGGGGACATGATAACGACATACAAAATACTGAGAGGAATTGACAAGGTGGACAAAGACAGGATGTTCCAGAGATTGGACACAGTAACAAGGGGACACAGTTGGAAGCTGAAGACACAGATGAATCACAGGGATGTTAGGAAGTATTTCTTCAGCCACAGAGTAGTCAGTAAGTGGAATAGTTTGGGAAGCGATGTAGTGGAGGCAGGATCCATACATAGCTTTAAGCAGAGGTATGATAAAGCTCACGGCTCAGGGAGAGTGACCTAGTAGCGATCAGTGAAGAGGCGGGGCCAGGAGCTCGGACTCGACCCCCGCAACCTCAACTAGGTGAGTACAACTAGGTGAGTACACACACACACACGTACTCATATACAACAGGCCTAGTGTCTAATCGACATGTGCCTAGGACAAAATGGTAACTAACACACACACACAGCCACGTATAGCTACATTAGGCGGAAGCCAACAATCAGAGACCAGGTAATCAAGCTGAGGAAAGAAGGTGGGAACTCAAAAGAAACGATCAAGAGGTATGTGAGGAGCTCAACACGAGATTTAAGGAAGTATTTACAGTGGAAACAGGACAGACGGGGACACCAACAAGGAATATACCAACAAGTGTTCGATGACATACACACAAGTGAGGAGGAGGTGAAGAAGCTGCTAAGGGACCTTGATACCTCAAAAGCAATGGGACCAAACAACATCTCCCCGTGGGTCCTTAGAGAGGAAGCAGAAATGCTGTGTGTGCCACTAACAAATATCTTCAACACATCCCTTGATGTGCTGTCTTCCATACTTGAGGTATGGAAGACGGTAAATGTAGTTCCCATTTTAAAAAAGGAGACAGAAAAGAGGTAATAAATTATAGACCAGTGTCACTGACGTGTATAGTGTGCAAAGTCATGGAAAAGATTATCAGGAGGAGAGTGGTGGAGCACCTGGAATTGAACAAGAGTATAAACCCCAACTAGCATGGATTCATGGGAGTCAAATCTTGTGTCATGAACCTGCTGGAGTTTTATGATAAAGTAAC
Organism: Cherax quadricarinatus; assembly: GCF_038502225.1. NCBI lineage: Eukaryota > Metazoa > Arthropoda > Malacostraca > Decapoda > Parastacidae > Cherax > Cherax quadricarinatus. The sequence continues at coordinate 57,315,398 of NC_091294.1, read as the reverse complement.
AGAAGTAAGAAGCGAAAGAGAGGGGTGGATTGATTGTGTTTTCTTGGACTGCAAGAAGGCCTTCGACACAGTTCCTCACGAGAGATTAGTGCAAAAGATAGAGGATCAGGTGCATATAACAGGAAGGGCACTGCAAAGGATCAGAGAATACTTGACAGGGAGGCAACAACGAGTCATGGTACGTCATGAGGTATCACAGTGGGCACCTGTGACGAGCGGGGTCCCACAGGGGTCGGTTCTAGGACGGGTGCTATTTTTGGTATATATGAATGATGTGATGGAAGGGATACTCTGAAGTGTCCCTGTTCCCAGACGATGTAAAATTAATGAGGAGAATAAAATCAGATGAGGATCAGGCAGGAGTTCAACGAGACCTGGACACGCTGGACACCTGGTCCAGCAACTCGCTTCTCGAATTTAATCCTGCCAAATGCAAAGTTATGAAGATCGTGGCAGAGCCAAGAAGACCGCAGACAGATTATAGGCTAGGTGGCCAAAGACTGCAAACCTCGCTCAGGAGAAAGATCTTGGGGTGAGTATAACACCGAGCACGTTTCCGGAAGCACACATCAACCAGATAATTGCTGCAGCACATGGGCGCCTGGCAAGCCTGAGAATTGCGTTCCGATACCTTAGAAAGGAATCGTTCGAGACACTGTATATAGTGTACGTCAGGCCCATACTAGATTATGCAGCACCAGTTTGGAACCCACAATTGCTCAAGCACGTCAAGAAATTAGAGAAAGTGCAAAAGTTTGCGATAGGGTTAGTTCCAGAACTAAAGGGAATATCTTACGAACACTGGAGGACAGGAGGGTTAGGGGAAACATAACGACATACGAAATACTGCGTGGAATAGACAAGGTAGACAGAGACAAGATGTTCCACAGAGGGGACACAGAAACAAGGGGTCACACTTGGAAGTTGAAGACTCAGATGAGTCAAAGGGATGTTAGGAAGTATTTCTTCAGTCATAGAGTAGTCAGGAAGTGGAATAGTTTAGCAAGTGATGTAGTGGAGGCAGGACCCATACATAGCTTTAGATGAGGTATGATAAAGCTGAAGCAGCAGGGAGAGAGGGAACCTAGTAGCTTTCAGTGAAGAGGCTGGGCCAGGAGCTGAGTCTCTACCCCTGCAACCACAATTTGGTGAGTACAATTAGGTGAGTACACATACTCCACCTCTACCATCCCATCTGTCACACACACACACACACACACACACACACACACACACACCACACACACACACACACACACACACACACACACACACACACACACACACACACACACACACACACACACACACACACACACACACACACACACACACACAAAGGGATCTGGACAGGCTGCAGACCTGGTCCAGCAATTGGCTCCTGGAGTTCAATCCCACCAAGTGCAAAGTCATGAAGATTGGGGAAGGGCAAAGAAGGCCGCAGACGGAGTACAGTCTAGGGGGTCAGAGACTACAAACCTCACTCAAGGAAAAAGATCTTGGGGTGAGTATAACACCAGGCACATCTCCTGAAGCGCACATCAACCAAATAACTGCTGCAGCATATGGGCGCCTAGCAAACCTCAGAACAGCATTCCGACATCTTAATAAGGAATCATTCAGGACCCTGTACACCGTGTATGTCAGGCCCATATTGGAGTATGCGGCACCAGTTTGGAACCCACACCTAGCCAAGCACGTGAAGAAACTAGAGAAAGTGCAAAGGTTTGCAACAAGACTAGTCCCAGAGCTAAGAGGTATGTCCTACGAGGAGAGGTTAAGGGAAATCAACCTGACGACACTGGAGGACAGGAGAGATAGGGGGGACATGATAACGACATACAAAATACTGAGAGGAATTGACAAGGTGGACAAAGACAGGATGTTCCAGAGATTGGACACAGTAACAAGGGGACACAGTTGGAAGCTGAAGACACAGATGAATCACAGGGATGTTAGGAAGTATTTCTTCAGCCACAGAGTAGTCAGTAAGTGGAATAGTTTGGGAAGCGATGTAGTGGAGGCAGGATCCATACATAGCTTTAAGCAGAGGTATGATAAAGCTCACGGCTCAGGGAGAGTGACCTAGTAGCGATCAGTGAAGAGGCGGGGCCAGGAGCTCGGACTCGACCCCCGCAACCTCAACTAGGTGAGTACAACTAGGTGAGTACACACACACACACGCAAACACACACACACACACACACACACACACACACACACACACACACACACACACACACACACACACACACACACACACACACACACACACACACACACACACGCAAACACACACACGCAAACACACACACGCAAACACACACACACGCAAACACACACACGCAAACACACACGCGCAAACACACACACACGCAAACACACACACACACACACACACGCACACACACACACACACACACACACACACACACACACACACACACACACACACACACACACACACACACACACACACACACACACACACACACCAAGCAGGGATAACAGGGAAGGCACTACAATGGATCAGGGAATACTTGTCAGGAAGACAGCAGCGAGTTATGGTACGTGGCGAGGTGTCAGAGTGGGCACCTGTGACCAGCGGGGTCCCACAGGGGTCAGTCCTAGGACCAGTGCTGTTTCTGGTATTTGTGAACGACATGACGGAAGGAATAGACTCTGAGGTGTCCCTGTTTGCAGATGACGTGAAGTTGATGAGAAGAATTCACTCGATCGAAGACCAGGCAGAACTACAAAGGGATCTGGACAGGCTGCAGACCTGGTCCAGCAATTGGCTCCTGGAGTTCAATCCCACCAAGTGCAAAGTCATGAAGATTGGGGAAGGGCAAAGAAGACCGCAGACGGAGTACAGTCTAGGGGGCCAGAGACTACAAACCTCACTCAAGGAAAAAGATCTTGGGGTGAGTATAACACCAGGCACATCTCCTGAAGCGCACATCAACCAAATAACTGCTGCAGCATATGGGCGCCTAGCAAACCTCAGAACAGCATTCCGACATCTTAATAAGGAATTATTCAGGACCCTGTACACCGTGTACGTTAGGCCCACATTGGAGTATGCAGCACCAGTTTGGAACCCACACCTAGCCAAGCACGTAAAGAAACTAGAGAAAGTGCAAAGGTTTGCAACAAGACTAGTCCCAGAGCTAAGAGGTATGTCCTACGAGGAGAGGTTAAGGGAAATCAACCTGACGACACTGGAGGACAGGAGAGATAGGGGGGAGATGATAACGACATACAAAATACTGAGAGGAATTGACAAGGTGGACAAAGACAGGATGTTCCAGAGATTGGACACAGTAACAAGGGGACACAGTTGGAAGCTGAAGACACAGATGAATCACAGGGATGTTAGGAAGTATTTCTTCAGCCACAGAGTAGTCAGTAAGTGGAATAGTTTGGGAAGCGATGTAGTGGAGGCAGGATCCATACATAGCTTTAAGCAGAGGTATGATAAAGCTCACGGCTCAGGGAGAGTGACCTAGTAGCGATCAGTAAAGAGGCGGGGCCAGGAGCTCGGACTCGACCCCCGCAACCTCAACTAGGTGAGTACAACTAGGTGAGTACACACACACACACGCAAACACACACACACATACACACACACACACACACACACACACAGGCACACACACACACACATACACACACACACACACACACACACACACACACACACACACACACACACACACACACACACATACACACACAGTAGGGACAGCGAGCGCGCTAGTCACGCCTTCCGTGCTCCGGGAATATAAGTGTTTTTGAGGGCTATGCAAGTGTTCTGCAAGGGTTGCTAAGTGTGTCAGGGTAGTGAACAATCCTAGAAGTGATTTTTATGTAAAGTAAAAGGACACAAGTGCAACTAATGTGACATTTATTGTGGCAACGTTTCGCTCTCCAGGCTTGATAAAGCTCCTGGAGAGCGAAACGTTGCCACAATAAATGTCACATTAGTTGCACTTGTGTCCTTTTACTTTACATATTGTCGGTAATTCTACCAACTTTATTACAAAGTGATTTTAATCTGCCTGAGCCACATAAGTGTGGGGAGAGCCACAATTTTGTAAGTGATCTAGAAAATAAAACCGTTGTGGCGCAGAGTGGGCAGGCTAGTAGTGTAAGGCGACGTTGTCAAGTGTCACCCAAGAAAGATAATAAAGTGAAACAATCGTGCGACCAGTGAAAGAAATACAGTGAATAGGGTACATTATTAACGAGAAGAAATTGAGGTGGATCTACGCCAGGACGTACATCGAGCTGGATCTACGCCAGGACGTCACATCGACCTGGACAATCTACAGTGCTACAGCTGCACTACAAGTACTGTATCACCTATGAGTGGTTGTTTGGGTGTGGGGTTCCAGGTTCCAATTAACCGCCAAGCTGAATGTGAATGGTCTAACTCTCATAGCACGATAAAGAATAGGCACTCAAGTATTCAATAAGGTTTAGCAAATGGTAATCCATTGAACAAGGCGATTAACTCACTATAAGCAGGTCGAGCATAGGCAACACTGTAAGGGTGGGAGTCAGGTCACAAGAGCTTGTGGACACAAGCGACAACTGAAAATCTACATTACACTCCAAGCACAAGTCACCTACTTTTCAGACACATAATAAACCCACACATAATTTGACACATAATTACACACACACACACACACACACACAAACGAACACACACACACACACACACACACACACACACACACACACACACACACAAACACACACACACACACATAGACACACACAGACACACACACACACACACACACAAAGACACACACTCACACACACATACATACACACACACATACATACATACACACATACACACACACACACACACACACACACACACATACACACACACACACACACACACACACACTGTAAGTGCCGGTAAGTCCCAGGAGGTTGGGGGTCAGGTCACAAGAAGGTGTGGGCAGCCAAGGACCACTGAGACTTACATTACAATGCACAAGCCATAATAAACCATAATAAACATAATAAACCCACACATAATTCCACACAAAATTACACAAAATTACACACACACACACACACACACACACACAACAAAAACAAAAACAACACACACACACACACACACACACACACACACACACACACACACACACACACACACACACACACACACACACACACACACACACACACACACATATCCAGACACACATACACTCCCCCCCTCACCACCGACATCTCACTACTTCCCCTGATCCCTCCCCTCTCCCGTTCACCCTAAACCCTCCCCACCCCTCCCCACTCCGCTCCCAAATAGCCACAGTTCCTCCACTACTCCCCCCCCCCCCACACTCTGACATACACACTACTAACCTAACATACAGAACTACATAGGTTTCCCACTCTGAGGCAATCAGGATAAAACAAAAATGGGTTGCCAGAGAGCAACAAGAAAAACCAAGGGACAGGAGGAGGAAACTGCAAAGGAAGATTGGGCAGCAGAGCTCATAAAAAGGGATCATGAATGGGAAAAGAAACTAGAAGAACTTAGCATGAGAATGGAAGAGAGGATAGATATGGAAAGCAGGAAGTGGGAGGTGCATGTCAAAGCAGCAAAAGCTAGGATACAGAGTTTAGAAGAGGAATTGAAAAATCTGAAACAGCCTAAAGAACTAAAGAACATTTTGGGATTGACAACAGAGACTGCTACCTCAGCTACAAATAAGGGGACTGTAGGGAAAGAAGGGGCACAACTGCATGGAGAATCTCTATCAGAGGAGACTGTAGCAGATGAAAGAGCTAAGTTTTATGTGGAGGCTCTAACAGACAACAACAGAGCCCAAAGAAAGCCGAGAAGGGAAAATGACAGTCCACTGAGCCCAAGTACATTAGCCAGTGAAACTGATGAAAGGAAAGCTGCAGTGGAGGAAACCAAATTAAATGAGGGGATACACAGGGATATGCAGTGGGAGAATGAAAGGGTGAGGTCAGTCTTTGTGTATGGGCTCCAGGAAGTCGAAGGGGAAACATATGAAGCAAGAAAACAAGGGGGAAAAAAAGCAATTGAAAGCATCATGAAAGCAATAGGAGAAGACGATATGACCCAGCTGGAAAATTTTCGGAGAATAGGGGGGTTTGTAAAAAAAAGAACCCGGCCAGTGAGAGTGACCTTCAAGGCAGAAGCGACTCGGACCAGGATCCTGCAGGAGAAAGCACGATTAAGGGACATGATGGCATACAGGAAGGTGTATCTCGACCGCAACAGAACACAAGAAGAAATGCAGAAACTGAGAGAGATGGTACAAAGGCGAAAGGAGGAAAGAGAGGGGATGGAGAAGACAGACAGGAGATCCCAGACCCAGGAAGAAGATTAAATACAGCCTCCCTCACAACTTCCTATAGAAGCCTCCCAACCAGGTCAACCCCAGTGCAACCAAACACTCTAAATCAAAACACCCATGCCACATCCAATGCCCCCACCCACTACATTACAAACTTCACCCCCACAGCAACAACCCATAGTTCCTTACCAGGTCTCCCACTTCCCCAACCCCAATATACCTCCCAGACCACAGTCTTAGAAAAGAAGTTGAAGGTGTGGTATACAAATGCAGATGGAATAACAAACAAGTATGAGGAGTGGCACGAAAGAATCAAAGAGACATCCCCAGACATAATAGCACTCACAGAAACAAAACTCACCAGAATAATAACAGATTCAATCTTTCCATCCGGATATCAAATCCTCAGGAAAGACAGAGGGAGGAGAGGGGGAGGAGGAGTTGCACTGCTCATTAAAAACCAGTGGGGTTTTGAGAAAATGGAAGGAATGGATGGCACGGGCGAAAGGGAATACTTAGTAGGAACAATCCAGTCTGAGGGACATAAGGTAATAATTGCAGTAATGTACAACCCACCACAGAACTGCAGGAGGCCAAGAGAAGAATACGATGAGAGCAACAGAGCAATGATCGACACACTAGCCGAGGTGGCCAGGAGAGCACACATGGGGGGAGCAAAGTTACTAGTTATGGGTGATTTCAATCACAAGGAGATTGACTGGGAAAACCTGGAGCCCCATGGGGGTCCCGAAATATGAAGAGCCAAGATGATGGATGTGGTACTGGAAAACCTCATGCATCAACATGTTAGAGACACTACCAGAGAGAGAGGAGAGGATGAACCAGCAAGGTTGGACCTTGTATTCACCATGAGTAGTTCGGACATCGAGGGTATCATGTATGAAAGGCCCCTGGGAGCTAGTGATCATGTGGTTCTGTGCTTCGACTACATAGTTGAGCTCCAAGTGGAGAGAGTAGCAGGAATAGGCTGGGAAAAAACAAACTACAAAAGGGGGAACTACTCAGGCATGAGGAACTTCCTTCAAGACATTCAGTGGGAGAGGGAACTGACAGGAAAACCAGTACAAGAAATGATGGACTATGTAGCAACAAAATGCAAGGAGGCAGAGGAGAGGTTTGTTCCCAAGGGAAACAGAAATAATGGGAAGAACATAACGAGTCCTTGGTTCACCCAAAGGTGTAGGGAGGCAAAAACTAGGTGAACTAGAGAATGGAAAAGGTACAGAAGACAGAGAACTCAGGAAAATAAAGACATCAGCCGAGGAGCCAGAAACGAATATGCACAGATAAGAAGGGAGGCTCAGAGACAATATGAAAATGACATAGCATCAAAAGTAAAGACTGACCCGAAGCTGTTGTACAGCCACATCAGGAGGAAAACAACAGTCAAGGACCAGGTAATCAGACTGAGGAAGCGTGATGGGGAATTCACAAGAAACGACCGAGAGGTTTGTCAGGAGCTCAACACAAGATTTAAAGAGGTATTTACAGTGGAAACCAGTAGGACTCCAAGAAATCAGAACAGGGGGGCACACCAGCAAGTGCTGGATGAGGTACATATAACCAAGGAGGATGTGAAGAAGCTGCTATGCGAACTTGACACCTCAAAGGCGGTGGGACCAGACAACATCTCTCCATGGGTCCTTAAAGAGGGAGCAGAGATATTGTGTGAGCCATTAACAAAGATCTTCAACACATCATTTGAAACTGGGCAACTCCCTGAGGTATGGAAAATGGCAAATGTAGTCCCAATTTTTAAAAAGGGAGACAGACATGAGGCACTAAACTACAGACCTGTATCACTAACGTGTATAGTATGCAAGGTCATGGAGAAGATCATCAGGAGGAGAGTGGTGGGGCACCTGGAAAGAAACAAGTGTTTTAAAAATTGAGGTTGGAGAGTTGAAGGAGGAGGTCTTGCTTCTCCAGGAGGAGATTAGGAGGCAGAAGGTCCACCTCAATGGGTCTGGGAGAGAGTGTGAGGTGGCTGGCGTTGTGGGAAATGAGGCTTCTAGCAGTGAGGTGCAGTCTGTCTCTCGCTGTGAGGAGGCTGTAGTTGGGGAGGTAGCAACGGCTACCAGCAGAGAGGTGCAGCCCAGCACCTGCTACAAGTGGCGAGTGGTTCACAGTAATGGGAGGCGCATCAGAGTAAGGAAAGTTAAGAGTGAAGATCTGAAGGTAGGAAATCGCTTCTCTGTTCTTCAGGATGAATGTACTTCAGTGGCCAGTGAAGGTAAGGGTACTACTGCCCCTGCTAATGGAGGTAAGCACATTCTTGTGGGTGGTGGCTCTCAGGTAAGATATATTGACCGTGCTTTTTGTAATAGGAATAAGAAGATGAGAGATAGAGTGTGCTTCCCTGGAGCTGGTGTTGGGGACATTGTCAACAGGCTGGATAATATCATGTCAGGTAATGGGAACAAGCCCATTATCTGTCTCAGTGCTGTTGGAAATGATATTGGGAAGGGTAGGAGAGAAGAGCTGCTAGATAAGTACAGGTCAGCTATAGATTTAATTAAGTCTAAGGGAGGGATCCCAATCATATGTAGCATCTTGCCTAGAAGGGGAGTAGGAAACGAATGGTTGTCTAGGGCAATTGGTGTAAATTGCTGGCTAGACAGATACTGCAAGGAACTTGCAATCCCATTCATTGACAACTGGAACAACTTTTATGGCAAACATGATATGTATGCAAGGGATGGGGTACATCTCTCTGGGGCAGGGGTGGTAGCACTTGCAGACTCGATTGAGAAGGCCGTTGGTGAAATGCCTATGATTTTAAACTGATGGAAGATAGAGGTATGGGTGTGTGTGGGAAACAAGCAGGTTGCAACACTAGGGTTGGAAACAGTAAATGTATAAAAGGCATTCAGCATGAAGTTATAAATAAAGACAATAGATCAGGTCAGCAAACAAAGGGGGACAGCAGAGGGCAGCAAGGGACTAGCTCCCTTAAGGTTTACTATACTAATAGCAGGAGTGTAAGAAATAAGATAGATGAGCTAAGATTAATTGCAAGTGCAGGAAACATAGATATTATTGCTATAACAGAGACCTGGCTCAATCTGAAAGATAGAGAGATGCCCTCTGAATGTCACATACAAGGCTATAAATTATTCCACACTGACAGGGTCAACAGGAAAGGTGGTGGAGTAGCGATGTATGTCAGAGACAATTTAAATTGTTGTGCTAGACAAGATATTAAATTAGAAGTGTCAACCACTGAATCTGTTTGGTTACAGCTTCTCTAGGGCCGAGAAAAACTAATTTTGGGTGTGATTTACAGGGCCCCAAATCTTGATAGGGAGTGCAGTAAACTTCTATGGGACGAAATTCGTAAGGCATCTACATACGAAAATGTTGTGCTAATGGGAGATTTCAACTATAGACAGATTGACTGGAGCAATTTGACAGGAAATTTAGAGTCAGGTGACTTTCTTGATACGATCCAGGATTGTTTTTTAAAACAGTTTGTGACAGAGCCAACTAGGGGAAATAACCTCCTTGACTTGGTTCTTGCCAGTAGGGAAACACTAATTAATAATCTTGAGGTTAATGATGAGCTTGGGGAAAGTGATCACAAATCACTCAGTTTTAATATATCATGGAATTCCCCTAATAATGGCAATCAAGTCTCCGTCACTGACTTTCGCTTGGCTGATTTCATAGGACTGAAAAATTACTTAGGTGGGCTGAACTGGAATGACCTGACTAAGGGTCAGGTAGGTGGTGATGGTTGCCGATATGATGCTTTCCAGGGCATAGTTCTAGCTGCTCAGTCAAATTATGTTCCAAATAGGGAAATCAGATCAAACAAAAATGATCCTAAATGGATGAACAATAGATTAAAATATCTGATTTGTCAAAAGAGAGGCATATATAGGCAAATCAAAAGAGGAGAGGGGCAATTAAGAAATCGATATATTCAGTTAAGGAGAGAAATAAAAAAGGGAATTAGAAAAGCAAAAAGAGATTATGAGGTTAAAGTTGCAAGAGAATCGAAGACTAACCCAAAAGGATTCTTTCAGGTATACAGAAGTAAGATCAGAGACAAGATAGGCCCACTCAAAAGTTCCTCGGGTCAGCTCACTGACAGTGATAAGGAAATGTGTAGAATTTTTAACACATACTTCCTCTCAGTTTTTACACAGGAGGATACCAGCGATATTCCAGTAATGATAAATTATGTAGAACAGGACGATAATAAACTGTGCACGATTAGGGTCACAAGTGACATGGTCCTTAGGCAAATAGATAAATTAAAACCTAACAAATCCCCAGGCCCTGATGAACTGTATGCAAGGGTTCTAAAGGAATGTAAAGAGGAGCTTAGCACACCTTTGGCTAATCTTTTCAACATATCACTACAAACTGGCATGGTGCCAGATAAGTGGAAAATGGCAAATGTGATACCTATTTTCAAAACAGGTGACAGGTCCTTAGCTTCGAACTATAGACCAATAAGCCTAACCTCCATAGTGGGAAAATTTATGGAATCAATAATTGCCGAGGCAGTTCGTAGCCACCTTGAAAAGCATAAATTAATCAACGAATCTCAGCATGGTTTTACAAAGGGGCGTTCCTGCCTTACGAATTTATTAACTTTTTTCACTAAGGTATTTGAGGAGGTAAATCATGGTAATGAATATGATATTGTGTATATGGACTTCAGTAAGGCTTTTGACAGGGTCCCACATCAGAGACTATTGAGGAAAATTAAAGCACATGGAATAGGAGGAGAAATTTTTTCCTGGATAGAGGCATGGTTGACAAATAGGCAGCAGAGAGTTTGCATAAATGGGGAGAAATCAGAGTGGGGAAGCGTCACGAGCGGTGTTCCACAGGGGTCAGTGTTGGGCCCCCTGCTGTTCACAATCTACATAAACGACATAGATAAGGGTATACAGAGCGACATCGGCAAGTTTGCCGATGACACCAAAATAGGCCGTCGAATTCATTCTGACGAGGACATTCGAGCACTCCAGGAAGATTTTAATAGACTGATGCAGTGGTCGGAGAAGTGGCAGATGCAGTTTAATATAGACAAATGCAAAGTTCTAAATGTTGGACAGGACAATAACCATGCCACATATAAACTAAATAATGTAGATCTTAATATTACGGATTGCGAAAAAGATTTAGGAGTTCTGGTTAGCAGTAATCTGAAACCAAGACAACAGTGCATAAGTGTTCGCAATAAAGCTAATAGAATCCTTGGCTTCATATCAAGAAGCATAAATAATAGGAGTCCTCAGGTTGTTCTTCAACTCTATACATCATTGGTTAGGCCTCATTTAGATTATGCTGCACAGTTTTGGTCACCGTATTACAGAATGGATATAAATTCTCTGGAAAATGTACAAATGAGGATGACAAAGTTGATCCCATGTATCAGAAACCTTCCCTATGAGGATAGACTAAGGGCCCTGAATCTGCACTCTCTAGAAAGACGTAGAATTAGGGGGGATATGATTGAGGTATATAAATGGAAGACAGGAATAAATAAGGGGATGTAAATAGTGTGCTGAAAATATCTAGCCTAGACAGGACTCGCAGCAATGGTTTTAAGTTGGAAAATTTCAGATTCAGGAAGGATATAGGAAAGTACTGGTTTGGTAATAGAGTTGTGGATGAGTGGAACAAACTCCCGAGTACAGTTATAGAGGCCAGAACGTTGTGTAGCTTTAAAAATAGGTTGGATAAATACATGAGTGGATGTGGGTGGGTGTGAGTTGGACCTGATAGCTTGAGCTACCAGGTCGGTTGCCGTGTTCCTCCCTTAAGTCAATGTGACCTGACCTGACTAGGTTGGGTGCATTGGCTTAAGCCGGTAGGAGACTTGGACCTGCTTCGCATGGGCCAGTAGGCCTTCTGCAGTGTTCCTTCGTTCTTATGTTCTTATGTTCTTATGTTTCAGGGAAGGAAAATCCTGTGTCACAAACCTACTAGACTTTTATGACAAGGTGACAGAAGTAAGACAAGAGAGAGAGGGGTGGATCGACTGCATATTTTTGGACTGCAAGAAGGCCTTCGACACAGTTCCTCACAAGAGGTTACTGCAAAAGCTAGAGGACCAGGCACACATAACAGGAAAGGCACTGCAATGGATCAGAGAATATCTGACAGGGAGGCAACAACGAGTCATGGTACGCGACGAGGTGTCAGAGTGGGCGCCTGTGACAAGCGGGGTTCCACAGGGGTCAGTCCTAGGACCTGTGCTGTTCTTGGTATATGTGAACGACATAACGGAAGGGATAGACTCAGAAGTGTCCTTGTTTGCAGATGATGTGAAGTTAATGAGAAGAATCAAATCGGACGAGGATCAGGCAGGACTACAAAGAGACCTGGACAGGCTACAAGCCTGGTCCAGCAACTGGCTCCTTGAATTTAACCCTGCCAAATGCAAAGTCATGAAGATTGGGGAAGGGCAAAGAAGACCGCAGACACAATATAGTTTAGATGGCCAAAGACTGCAAACCTCACTCAAGGAAAAAGATCTGGGGGTGAGTATAACACCGAGCATATCTCCTGATGCGCACATCAATCAGATAACTGCTGCAGCATACGGGCGCCTGGCAAACCTACGGATAGCGTTCCGATACCTCAGTAAGGATTCGTTTAAGACTCTGTATACCATCTACGTCAGGCCCATACTGGAGAATGCAGCACCAGTTTGGAATCCACACCTAGTCAAGCACGTCAAGAAATTAGAGAAAGTGCAAAGGTTTGCAACAAGACTAGTCCCAGAGCTACGGGGATTGTCCTATGAAGAAAGGTTGAGGGAAATCGGCCTGACGACACTGGAGGACAGGAGGGTCAGGGGAGACATAATAACGACATATAAAATACTGCGCGGAATAGACGATGTGGACAAAGACGGGATGTTCCAGAGATGGGACACAGACACAAGAGGTCACAATTGGAAGTTGAAGACTCAGATGAATCAAAGGGATGTTAGGAAGTATTTCTTCAGTCATAGAGTAGTCAGGCCATGGAATAGCCTAGAAAGTGATGTAGTGGAGGCAGGAACCATACATAGTTTTAAGGCGAGGTATGATAGAGCTCATGGGGCAGGGAGAGAGAGGACCTAGTAGCAATCAGCGAAGAGGCGGGGCCAGGAGCTGTGATTCGACCCCTGCAACCACAAATAGGTGAGTACAAATAGGTGAGTACACACACACACACACACACACACACACACACACACACACACACACACACACACACACACACACACACACTCACACACACACATACATGCACAGGAGAGCAGTCGTTGAGCCGGAAATGAATATGCACAGGTGAGAAGGGAGGCCCAACGACAACATGAAAACGACATAGCAGCGAAAGCCAAATCTGACTTGAAGCTGTTATACAGCCACGTCAGAAGGAAATCAATGGTCAAGGACCAGGTAATCAGGCTAAGGAAGGAAGGAGGAGAGACAACAAGAAACGACCGTGAAGTATGTGAGGAACTCAGCATGGGATTCAAAGTTTTCACAGAGGAGACAAAAGGGATTCCAGAAAGACGGAGAGGTGGGGTACACCACCAAGTGTTGAACACAATACATACAATCGAAGGAGTGAAGAGGCTGCTGAGTGAGCTAGATACCTCAAAGGCGATGGGGCCGGATAACATCTCTCCATGGGTCCTGAGAGAGGGAGCAGAGGCGCTATGTGTACCTCTGACAACAATATTTAACACATCTTTCGAAACATGGAGATTACCTGAGGTATGGAAGACAGCAAATGTAGTCCCAGTTTTTTAAAAAGGAGACAGACATGAAGCACTAAACTACAGACCTGTATAGTATATAGTATAGTCACTGACATGTATAGTATGCAAAGTCATGGAGAAGATTATCAAGAGAAGAGTGGTGGAACACCTAGAAAGGAATGATCTCATCAACAACAGCCAACACGGTTTCAGGGATGGGAAATCCTATGTCACAAACCTACTGGAGTTCTATGACAGGGTAATAGCAGTAAGACAAGAGAGAGAGGGGTGGGTAGATTGCATTTTCTTGAACTTCAAGAAGGCGTTTGACATAGTTCCACACAAGAGATTAGTGCAAAAACTGGAGGACCAGGCAGTGATAACAGTGAAGGCACTACAATGGATCAGGGAATACTTGTCAGGAAGACAGCAGTGAGTCATGGTACATGGCGAGGTGTCAGAGTGGGCGCCTGTGACGAGTAAGGTTCCACAGGGGTCAGTCTTAGGACCAGTGCTGTTTCTGATATTTGTGAACGACATGACTTAAGGAATAGACTCCGAAGTGTCCCTGTATGCAGATGATGTGAAGTTGATGAGAAGAATTCAATTGGACGAGGATCTGGCAGAACTACAAAGGGATCTGGACAGGCTGTAGACCTGGTCCAGCAATTGGCTCCTGGAGTCCAATTCCACGAAGTGCAAAGTCATGAAGATTGGGAAAGGGCAAAGAAGACCGCAGACAAAGTACAGTCTAGGTGGCCAGAGACTACAAACCTCATTCAAGGAAAAAGATCTTGGGTGAGTATAACACCAGGCACATCTGAGGCACGCGTCAATCAAATAACTGCTGCAGCATATGGGCGCCTAGCAAACCTAAGAACAATATTCCGACATCTTAAAAAGAATCGTTCAGGACCCTGTACACCGTGTACCTTAGGCCCATATTGGAGTATGCGGCACCAGTTTGGAACCCACACCTAGCCAAGCACGTAAAGAAACTAGAGAAAGTCCAAAGGTTTGCAACAAGACTAGTCCCAGAGCTAAGGGGTATGTCCTACGAGGAGAGGTTAAGGGAAATCGACCTGACGACACTGGAGGACAGGAGAGATAGGGGGGACATGATGACGACATATAAAATACTGAGAGGAACTGACAAGGTGGACAGAGACCGAATGTTCCAGAGATGGGACACAGCAACAGTTGAAAATTGAAGACTCAAATGAATCACAGAGATATTAGGAAGTTTGGAAAGCGATGTAGTGGAGGTAGGATCCATACATAGCTTTAAGCAGAGGTATGATAAAGCTCTTTGTGCAGGGAGAGTGACCCAGTAGCGGCCAGTGAAGAGACGGGACCAGGAGCTGTGATCCGACCCCTGCAACCACAACTAGGTGTTAGGTGTGTGTGTGTGTGTGTGCTCACCTAGTTGAGGTTGCAGGGGTCGAGTCCGAGCTCCTGGCCCCGCCTCTTCACTGATCGCTACTAGGTCACTCTCCCTGAACCGTGAGCTTTATCATACCTCTGCTTAAAACTATGTATGGATCCTGCCTCCACTACATCGCTTCCCAAACTATTCCACTTCCTGACTACTCTGTGGCTGAAGAAATACTTCCTAAGGTCCCTGTGTGTGTGTGTGTGTGCGTGTGTGCGTGTGTGTGTGTGTGTGTGTGTGTGTGTGTGTGTGTGTGTGTGTGTGTGTGTGTGTGTGTGTGTGTGTAACGAAAGCGCTTGGAATTTCATTATCCTTTCACAGTGGTGGTTGCATATATATATATATATATATATATATATATATATATATATATATATATATATATATATATATATATATATATATATATATATATATATATATATATATATATATATATATATATATATATATATATATATATATATATATATATATATATATACATACATTCACTGAGCCATGCCAGCACTTTTCCTGGTGCGGTATTCTATCAAAAGTCTTAGTAAAATCCAAATAAACAATAATAAATTCTTTATCGTGATCAAGAGCCTCGAAAGCTTTACTGAAGTTAGTAAATTAGCTAGGCAGGAACGGTCCCTGCTGAGTATCATTAATCAGCATCAGTATCATTAATCAGCATCAGTATCATTAATCAGCATCAGTATCATTAATCAGCATCAGTATCATTAATCAGCATCAGTATCATTAATCTATATTCCGAAACGTTGCGTCTACGCAGTAGACGCAGTAGTTTTGATGTGCTTTAAATGTATTGTTTGTTAATTTAGAGTTATTTTTGCTTGATCTAATTTCCCTACTTGGAACATGTGTCGCCTGGGCAGCCATCTCCGCCTAGGCCTACAAAATCATCTGAACGAAAATCGGGTTAGGCTAGTCGCTAATCTGCTTTGGTTACATAACAGATATTTCATCACCTATTTAATGTGGAGATTTTATTTATGCATGCTTGACGTTTTCTTTATTATCTTGGCTGAGGACAACATATTTCTCATGGTGACCCCCTCCCCCCTCCCCCTCCCCCTCTCTTGAGCCTATCATTACAAATGTGTATAAAAAAATTTAAAATACAGTTTTGACAAGACAATATTTATTGGAAAATATACACACAGAGTCTCACTCCTAAATTGTGAAAGTGGGTTTATATCGACGGATCAGCGGCTTCATCTCACCTTCGTGCAGTCCTAATTTGGACTTTGAATCGACAAATAATATCTTAAACTCAAAATGAAGTTGAACAAATTCCTGTTTTATTTCAAAAACTCGGGCTCTCAGGAACCAGCGCTCTCATCTCAGGAACCAGCGCTCTCATCTCAGGAACCAGCGCTCTCATCTCAGGAACCAGCGCTCTCATCTCAGGAACCAGCGCTCTCATCTCAGGAACCAGCGCTCTCATCTCAGGAACCAGCGCTCTCATCTCAGGAACCAGCGCTCTCATCTCAGGAACCAGCGCTCTCATCTCAGGAACCAGCGCTCTCATCTCAGGAACCAGCGCTCTCATCTCAGGAACCAGCGCCCTCATCTCAGGAACCAGCGCTCTCATCTCAGGAACCAGCGCTCTCATCTCAGGAACCAGCGCTCTCATCTCAGGAACCAGCGCTCTCATCTCAGGAACCAGCGCTCTCATCTCAGGAACCAGCGCTCTGATCTCAGGAACCAGAGCTCTCATCTCAGGAACCAGGAACCCGTAGCTAGTGAAGGAGTTCCCGTAGCTAGTGAAGGAGTTCCCGTAGCTAGTGAAGGAGTTCCCGTAGCTAGTGAAGGAGTTCCCGTAGCTAGTGAAGGAGTTCCCGTAGCTAGTGAAGGAGTTCCCGTAGCTAGTGAAGGAGTTCCCGTAGCTAGTGAAGGAGTGCCCGTAGCTCGTGAAGGAGTGCCCGTAGCTCGTGAAGGAGTGCCCGTAGCTCGTGAAGGAGTGCCCGTAGCTCGTGAAGGAGTGCCCGTAGCTCGTGAAGGAGTTCCCGTAGCTCGTGAAGGAGTGCCCGTAGCTCGTGAAGGAGTGCCCGTAGCTCGTGAAGGAGTGCCCGTAGCTCGTGAAGGAGTTCCCGTAGCTCGGGAAAGAGTTCCCGTAGCTCGGGAAGGAGTTCCCGTAGCTCGGGAAGGAGTTCCCGTAACCCGTGAAGGAGTGCCCGTAGCTCGTGAAGGAGTGCCCGTAGCTCGTGAAGGAGTGCCCGTAGCTCGTGAAGGAGTGCCCGTAGCTCGTGAAGGAGTGCCCGTAGCTCGTGAAGGAGTTCCCGTAGCTCGTGAAGGAGTTCCCGTAGCTCGTGAAGGAGTGCCCGTAGCTCGTGAAGGAGTGCCCGTAGCTCGTGAAGGAGTGCCCGTAGCTCGTGAAGGAGTGCCCGTAGCTCGTGAAGGAGTGCCCGTAGCTCGTGAAGGAGTGCCCGTAGCTCGTGAAGGAGTGCCCGTAGCTCGTGAAGGAGTTCCCGTAGCTCGGACCCCGAGTTACGGTCACTCCATCTAGGGGAAAAATTGTCCTGATGAGCTCGGCCTGGGCTTCATGAGTAGACTCTTCATCAGGTTGTGGTTGAGTAGTTCCTTCAGCTCTGGTTCTTGTGAGACATCACAAAGTGACATCTTCTGGCTCAGAAAAAGTGTAGAGTGGTACAGGGGCAACAGAGTGAAGTGGCTTAGAGGCAACAGAGTGAAGTGGCTTAGAGGCAACAGAGTGAAGTGGCTTAGGGGCAACAGAGTGAAGTGGCTTAGGGGCAACAGAGTAAAGTGGCTTAGGGGCATCAGAGTAAAGTGGCTTAGGGGCAACAGAGTGAAGTTGCTTAGAGGCAACAGAGTGAAGTGGCTTAGGGGCAACAGAGTGAAGTTGCTTAGGGGCAACAGAGTGAAGTGGCTTAGGGGCAACAGAGTGAAGTAGCTTAGGGGCAACAGAGTGAAGTGGCTTAGGGGCAACAGAGTGAAGTGGCTTAGGGGCAACAGAGTGAAGTTGCTTAGAGGCAACAGAGTGAAGTGGCTTAGGGGCAACAGAGTGAAGTTGCTTAGGGGCAACAGAGTGAAGTGGCTTAGGGGCAACAGAGTGAAGTGGCTTAGGGGCAACAGAGTGAAGTGGCTTATGGGCAACAGAGTGAAGTGGCTTAGGGGCAACAGAGTGAAGTGGCTTAGGGACAACAGTGATATCTTAGGGGGCAACAGAGTAAAGTGGCTTAGAGGCAACAGAGTGAAGTTGCTTAGGGGCAACAGAGTGAAGTAGCTTAGGGGCAACAGAGTAAAGTGGCTTAGAGGCAACAGAGTGAAGTTGCTTAGGGGCAACAGAGTGAAGTGGCTTAGGGGCAACAGAGTGAAGTGGCTTAGGGGCAACAGAGTGAAGTGGCTTAGGGGCAACAGAGTGAAGTGGCTTAGAGGCAACAGAGTGAAGTGGCTTAGGGGCAACATAGTGAAGTGGCTTAGGGGCAACATAGTGAAGTGGCTTAGGGGCAACATAGTGAAGTTGCTTAGGTGCAACAGAGTGAAGTTGCTTAGGTGCAACAGAGTGAAGTGGCTTAGGGGCAACAGAGTGAAGTGGCTTAGGGGCAACAGAGTGAAGTGGCTTAGGGGCAACAGAGTGAAGTGGCTTAGGGACAATAGAGTGAAGTGGCTTAGGGGCAACATAGTGAAGTGGCTTAGGGGCAATAGAGTGAAGTGGCTTAGGGACAATAGAGTGAAGTGGCTTAGGGACAATAGAGTGAAGTGGCTTACGGACAATAGAGTGAAGTGGCTTAGGGACAATAGAGTGAAGTGGCTTAGGGATAATAGAGTGAAGTGGCTTAGAGGCAACAGAGTGAAGTGGCTTAGGGGCAACAGAGTGAAGTGGCTTAGGGGCAACAGAGTGAAGTGGCTTAGGGGCAACAGAGTGAAGTTGCTTAGGGGCAACAGAGTGAAGTTGCTTAGGGACAACAGAGTGAAGTGGCTTAGGGACAACAGAGTGAAGTGGCTTAGGGACAACAGAGTGAAGTGGCTTAGGGGCAACAGAGTGAAGTGGCTTAGGGGCAACAGAGTGAAGTGGCTTAGGGGCAACAGAGTGAAGTGGCTTAGGGGCAACAGAGTGAAGTGGCTTAGGGGCAACAGAGTGAAGTGGCTTAGGGGCAACAGAGTGAAGTTGCTTAGGGGCAACAGAGTGAAGTTGCTTAGGGACAACAGAGTGAAGTTGCTTAGGGACAACAGAGTGAAGTGGCTTAGGGGCAACAGAGTGAAGTGGCTTAGGGGCAACAGAGGGAAGTTGCTTAGGGGCAACAGAGTGAAGTTGCTTAGGGGCAACAGAGTGAAGTTGCTTAGGGGCAACAGAGTGAAGTTGCTTAGGGACAACAGAGTGAAGTGGCTTAGGGGCAACAGAGTGAAGTTGCTTAGGGGCAACAGAGTGAAGTGGCTTAGGGGCAACAGAGTGAAGTTGCTTAGGGGCAACAGAGTGAAGTGGCTTAGGGACAACAGAGTGAAGTGGCTTAGGGACAACAGAGTGAAGTGGCTTAGGGGCAACAGAGTGAAGTTGCTTAGGGGCAACAGAGTGAAGTTGCTTAGGGGCAACAGAGTGAAGTTGCTTAGGGACAACAGAGTGAAGTGGCTTAGGGGCAACAGAGTGAAGTTGCTTAGGGGCAACAGAGTGAAGTGGCTTAGGGGCAACAGAGTGAAGTGGCTTAGGGACAACAGAGTGAAGTGGCTTAGGGACAACAGAGTGAAGTGGCTTAGGGGCAACAGAGTGAAGTGGCTTAGGGACAACAGAGTGAAGTGGCTTAGGGGCAACAGAGTGAAGTGGCTTAGGGACAACAGAGTGAAGTGGCTTAGGGGCAACAGAGTGAAGTGGCTTAGGGGCAACAGAGTGAAGTGGCTTAGGGACAACAGAGTGAAGTGGCTTAGGGGCAACAGAGTGAAGTGGCTTAGGGGCAACAGAGTGAAGTGGCACTGGTAAAATATGGAACATTTTCTTCAGTTGGCTGGATCCTGGAGGTGTGGGGATCCTGGAGGTGTAGGGATCCTGGAGCTGTGGGGATCCTGGAGGTGTAGGGATCCTGGAGCTGTGGGGATCCTGGAGGTGTAGGGATCCTGGAGCTGTGGGGATCCTGGAGGTGTAGGGATCCTGGAGGTGTAGGGATCCTGGAGCTGTGGGGATCCTGGAGGTGTAGGGATCCTGGAGGTGTAGGGATCCTGGAGCTGTGGGGATCCTGGAGGTGTAGGGATCCTGGAGCTGTGTAGGGTATCCTGGAGCCTGTCGGGAGAAAGGTGTAGGGGGAGCGTAAATCCTGGAATGTAATGGAAGAAAAAATTAGGAAGAAGCGGCCAGCGCTGGTAACACTAAACAATTTATTTTTTATACTATATTAAAAATAAAGCAAATGTGTATCTAATGTGAGATTTTGTTACGATAATATTTCACTTTCCAGGGACTTTGTCAGGCTCGACAAAACTGTCATTATAATAATAATGTTATTGTAATCATAATTATACAGATCATTATAACAAGGAACTGGGAGTAATGGTAACTGGAACTCTGAATCCAATTCAGTATTTCTTTAATTCTGAAGTATTTCGACTGTTCAGTAGTCATGTACATACTGGAACTGCACATAATTAATACAAAGAACCAAGAATATCCAGACGGAATTAAACCACTATCTACGAGAGGACATAAACCAAATAGGTTGGATTTGACAGGAAAACTGGTTGGATCTGAGTGGGACTTGCACAAGAGTTAATAGATTTGTTAAATTAGACAAATGTGCAACTCTTGGGTATCTTTATTAAGGAAACGACTCAAGGTTGAGGGACTGATTACCTCATTCTCCTCCTATTCTTCAAGCTTCTCCTGTGTATGGACTGATGAAGCCACTAATTTATCAATGTGTCGGTTCTGTGAACCATTCATCTATAGTTAATACATTTATCAAGACTTATTGCTAGGGTAGCATTGAAAATAGGTTGGGCAAATATTCTGCAGAGTTCCTCCTTTCTTATATTCTAAACCTAACAAAGCAAAAATAATAGATAAATAATAAAGAAGGTAACCTTGGGAACCCAGACTGAGGAAGTTGTTGTTATGCGTCGGGTAGAAGTGCGCCGAGACGATGAAAGTGGCGACCATCAGTAATGTATGGTAAATGTTGGTGGCAGGCATTATTATGGTGGTGAGCACAGGTTGAGGTGGTGGTGAGCACAGGTTGAGGTGGTGGTGAGCACAGGTTGAGGTGGTGGTGAGCACAGGTTGGGGTGGTGGTGAGCACAGGTTGAGGTGGTGGTGAGCACAGGTTGAGGTGGTGGTGAGCACAGGTTGAGGTGGTGGTGAGCACAGGTTGAGGTGGTGGTGAGCACAGGTTGAGGTGGTGGTGAGCACAGGTTGAGGTGGTGGTGAGCACAGGTTGAGGTGGTGGTGAGCACAGGTTGAGGTGGTGGTGAGCACAGGTTGAGGTGGTGGTGAGCACAGGTTGAGGTGGTGGTGAGCAAAGGTCACAGGTAGAGGTGCAATGATATTTGCAGGCCAGAGCGTCTTTTATATGCCCCAAGTAGTAGTAGTAGTAGTAGTAGTAGTAGTGGTGGTGGTGGTGGTGGTAGTAGTAGTAGTAGAGGTGGATGTAATAGTAATAGTAGTAGTGGTAGTAGTAAGTTTATGATGAATGGTTTTGAAAACCGACAAGTTGAAGAACTGAGATAATTATGCATCATATGGGAATCTTTATTGAAGAAACCTTTCGCCACACAGTGGCTTCATCAGTCCAATACAAAGTAGAAGTGGGTAAGGAGAGGAGGAGTTTGAGGTAATCAGTCCCTCAGCCTGGAATCGATGTGTTCAGTTCATCAGTCTTGTAGGAAGTGAGGGGTAGGAGAGGTTGCTGCTTACCATAACCCATAAGTCCTTTTCGCATTCGGTATGGCAAAGTTCTATATTATTTAGCTGATAAGTGCTACACGTGTTATGAACATTCCTGAACTTCAGAACTTTGTGAATATTAAAATGGTATAAAATACCGACAGGTTGTTAAGTAAGACATGCAACAGTTAAGTATCTTTATTTCGAAACGTTTCGCCTACAGTAGACTTCTTCAGTCGAGTACAGAAAAGTTGATAGAAGCAGAGGAGATGTGAAGACGATGTAATCAGTCCATTACCCTTGCATAAATGGGGAGAAATCAGAGTGGGGAAGTGTCACGAGCGGTGTTCCACAGGGGTCAGTGTTGGGCCCCCTGCTGTTCACAATCTACATAAACGACATAGATGAGGGCATAAAGAGCGATATCGGCAAGTTTGCCGATGACACCAAAATAGGCCGTCGAATTCATTCTGACGAGGACATTCGAGCACTCCAGGAAGATTTGAATAGACTGATGCAGTGGTCGGAGAAGTGGCAGATGCAGTTTAATATAGACAAATGCAAAGTTCTAAATGTTGGACAGGACAATAACCATGCCACATATAAACTAAATAATGTAGATCTTAATATTACGGATTGCGAAAAAGATTTAGGAGTTCTGGTTAGCAGTAATTTGAAACCAGGACAACAGTGCATAAGTGTTCGCAATAAAGCTAATAGAATCCTTGGCTTCATATCAAGAAGCATAAATAATAGGAGTCCTCAGGTTGTTCTTCAACTCTATACATCCTTGGTTAGGCCTCATTTAGATTATGCTGCACAGTTTTGGTCACCGTATTACAGAATGGATATAAATTCTCTGGAAAATGTACAAAGGAGGATGACAAAGTTGATCCCATGTATCAGAAACCTTCCCTATGAGGATAGACTAAGGGCCCTGAATCTGCACTCTCTAGAAAGACGTAGAATTAGGGAGGATATGATTGAGGTATATAAATGGAAGACAGGAATAAATAAAGGGGATGTAAATAGTGTGCTGAAAATATCTAGCCTAGACAGGACTCGCAGCAATGGTTTTAAGTTGGAAAAATTCAGATTCAGGAAGGATATAGGAAAGTACTGGTTTGGTAATAGAGTTGTGGATGAGTGGAACAAACTCCCGAGTACAGTTATAGAGGCCAGAACGTTGTGTAGCTTTAAAAATAGGTTGGATAAATACATGAGTGGATGTGGGTGGGTGTGAGTTAGACCTGATAGCTTGTGCTACCAGGTCGGTTGCCGTGTTCCTCCCTTAAGTCAAAGTGACCTGACCTGACTCTGTTGGGTGCATTGGCTTAAGCCGGTAGGAGACTTGGACCTGCCTCGCATGGACCAGTAGGCCTTCTGCAGTGTTCCTTCGTTCTTATGTTCTTATGTGCAACATCTGGGTATCTTTATTGTAGACGTTTCGCCATCCAGTGGCTTTATCAATACAAATTCTAGGACATAGCTTGAAGACAGTAGGACTATATACAGAAGATGAGGTAATCAGTCCCTCAACCTAGGAGTAGGTGCGAAGAGCACCATAGTCGTGGACTATGGTGTCTTAATTTCATCTTGTCGGTATTATATACCATTCTACGGTGCGAAGTGCACCGTAGTCGTGGAGATTCTGAAGCAGAACGAAACGAACGAACGAACGAAAGTACAGGTAAGATCCCAAACGGGATGAGCGGGGAAGACGGGACAGACGAATATAGTGCTGGAGAGGAGTGTTCTTAGTCGTAGAAATAGAGCCAGGGCTTAACCCAGCAGCGAAGGCGATCGTGGGACAGATATTGAGAAGAGAAATTCAGGCTCTTCTATTGGGACTCCGGTGTGGTGAGCGGGAAGGACGGGACAGGCAAAGATTAGCGCTAGAGAGGAGTGGAAATAAATGGTATAAAATACCGACACAATGGAAATATAAACACATATGTGCAAGAAAGGTATAAAATACCGACAATATGAAAGTTAAGACACATGTGCAACATCTGGATATCTTTATTGTAGACGTTTCGCCATCCAGTGGCTTTATCAATACAGATTCTAGGACATAATAGGAAGACAGTAGAACTATATACAAAAGATGAGGTAATCAGTCCCTCGGCCTTGGAGTTAGTGTTCACAGCATCGTGGTGTGAACACTAACTCCAAGGCCGAGGGACTGAACATAAGAACATAAGAACGAAGGAACACTGCAGAAGGCCTACTGGCCCATGCGAGGCAGGTCCAAGTCTCCTACCGGCTTAAGCCAATGCACCCAACCTAGTCAGGTCAGGTCACATTGACTTAAGGGAGGAACACGGCAACCGATCTGGTAGCACAAGCTATCAGGTCTAACTCACACCCACCCACATCTACTCATGTATTTATCCAACCTATTTTTAAAGCTACACAACGTTCTGGCCTCTATAACGGTACTTGGGAGTTTGTTCCACTCATCCACAACTCTATTACCAAACCAGTACTTTCCTATATAAGAACATAAGAACATAAGAAAGCAGGAACACTGCAGCAGGCCTGTTGGCCCATACTAGGCAGGTCCTTTACAATTCATCCCACTAACAAACATTTGACCTACCCAATTTTCAATGCTACCCAAGAAATAAGCTCTGATGTGCAAGTCCCACTCAAATCCATCCCCTCCCACTCATGTACTTATCCAACCTAAATTTGAAACTACCCAAAGTCCTAGCCTCAATAACCCAACTAGGTAGACTGTTCCACTCATCAACTACCCTATTTCCAAACCAATACTTGCCTATGTCCTTTCTAAATCTAAACTTATCTAATTTAAATCCATTACTGCGGGTTCTCTCTTGGAGAGATATCCTCAAGACCTTGTTAATATCCCCTTTATTAATACCTATCTTCCACTTATACACTTCGATCAGGTCTCCCCTCATTCTTCGTCTAACAAGTGAATGTAACTTAAGAGTCTTCAATCTTTCTTCATAAGGAAGATTTCTAATGCTATGTATTAATTTAGTCATCCTGCGCTGAATGTTTTCTAACGAATTTATGTCCATTCTGTAATATGGAGACCAGAATTGAGCTGCATAATCTAGGTGAGGCCTTACTAATGATGTATAAAGCTGCAGTATGACCTCTGGACTTCTGTTGCTTACACTTCTTGATATAAATCCCAGTAATCTATTTGCCTTATTACGTACGCTTAGGCATTGCTGTCTTGGTTTAAGGTTGCTGCTTACCATAACCCCCAAGTCCTTTTCGCAATCTGTATGGTTAAGTTCTACATTATTTAACTTATAAGTGCTAGGGTTATGGACTCTCCCGAGCTTCAGAACCTTGCATTTATCTACATTGAACTGCATCTGCCACTTTTCTGACCAAGAGTAGAGTTTGTCTAAATCCTCCTGAAGTTCCCTAACATCTACGTTTGAATCAATTATCCTACCTATCTTCGTGTCATCGGCGAATTTGCTCATATCACTAGTGAACATTAAAATGGTATAAAATACCGACAGATTGTTAGGTAAGACACATATGCAACAGTTAGGTATCTTTATTTTGAAACGTTTCGCCTACACAGTAGGCTTCTTCAGTCGAGTACAGAAAAGTTGATAGAAGCAGAAGATACTTGAAGACGATGTAATCAGTCCACCACCCTTAAAGTTTTGAGGTGGTCAGTCCCTCAGTCTGGAGAAGAGCATTGTTCCGTTGTCTGAAACAATATGAAATTGAAGTGACAGAATCGGGCCTTATATAGTGCCAGGAGGTGAGACGTAGGTTGATTTGGGAGGGCAGGTCCTTCTCAAACCCAGCCGTTCTCACTAGTAGATGTTGTCGAAGTAGATGGTCTGTACCAAGATACCCTTGTGTTGCAGTGTCTGACAGAATGAACATTAAAATGGTATAAAATACCGACAGATTGTTAGGTAAGACACATATGCAACAGTTAGGTATCTTTATTTTGAAACGTTTCGCCTACACAGTAGGCTTCTTCAGTCGAGTACAGAAAAGTTGATAGAAGCAGAAGATACTTGAAGACGATGTAATCAGTCCATCACCCTTAAAGTTTTGAGGTGGTCAGTCCCTCAGTCTGGAGAAGAGCATTGTTCCGTTGTCTGAAACGGAACAATGCTCTTCTCCAGACTGAGGGACTGACCACCTCAAAACTTTAAGGGTGATGGACTGATTACATCGTCTTCAAGTATCTTCTGCTTCTATCAACTTTTCTGTACTCGACTGAAGAAGCCTACTGTGTAGGCGAAACGTTTCAAAATAAAGATACCTAACTGTTGCATATGTGTCTTACCTAACAATCATATCACTAGTAATTCCTTCATCAAGATCATTGATATATATTATAAACAACAACGGGCCCAAGACTGATCCCTGTGGAACGCCACTTGTTACTGATCCCCACTCGGATTTAACCCCATTTATGGACACTCTCTGCTTCCTGTCTGTGAGCCATGATTCGATCCACGAGAGCACCCTTCCCCCAATGCCATGAGCTGCTACTTTCTTCAACAGTCTTTGGTGCGGAACTCTATCAAATGCCTTACTAAAATCTAAGTAAATAATATCAAATTCTTTATCGTGGTCAACAGCCTCAAAAGCTTTACTGAAGAAAGTTAATAAATTAGTTAGACAAGACCGGCCTCTTGTGAATCCATGCTGAGTATCATTAATCAAGCTATGCTTATCGAGATGGCTTCTTATAATCTCAGCTATAATTGACTCTAGTAATTTGCCTACAATTGAGGTCAGGCTTATTGGGCGGTAATTTGACGGTAACGACTTGTCCCCTGTTTTAAAAATAGGAATTACATTAGCCATCTTCCACATATCAGACACTGCACCTGTTTGAAGAGATAAATTAAAAATATTAGTTAATGGTTCACAGACTTCCATTTTGCATTCCTTTAGAACCCTTGAAAAAACCTCATCAGGACCCGGTGACTTATTTTGCTTCAGTCTGTCTATCTGCTTCACAACCATCTCACTAGTGACTGTGATGTTACATAATTTATCTTCTTCTGATCCACTATAAAAATTAATTACCGGAATATTATTAGTGTCTTCCTGTGTAAAAACCGAGAGAAAATAATTATTTAAAATCGAGCACATTTCATTCTCTTTGTCAGTAAGATGCCCATAGTTATTTTTAAGGGGACCTATCTTATCTCTGACTTTTGTTCTATAGACCTGGAAAAAACTTTTTGGGTTAGTTTTAGAATTCCTAGCAACTTTAATTTCATAGTCCCTTTTAGCTTTTCTTATCCCCTTTTTAACGTCCCTCTTAATGTCAATATACTGATTTATAAGATGACCCTCGCCTCTTTTGATACGCCTATAAATTCCTTTCTTATGTCCTAGTAGATATTTCAGCCTATTATTCATCCATTTTGGGTCATTTCTATTTGATCTAATTTCCTTATAAGGGATAAACGTTCTTTGAGCAGCATGTATTGTGTTCAGAAAACTGTCATATTGATAGCTCCCTTCGTTACCCCAGTCAACAGATGATAAGTGTTCTCTAAGCCCATCGTAATCTGCTAAGCGAAAATCTGGGACTGTTACTGAGTTATCCCTACTATCATACCTCCATTCAATTCTACATGTAATTGATTTGTGGTCGCTAGCACCCAGTTCCTCTGAGACTTCTAAATTATTAACAAGGGATTCATTGTTTGCCAGAACTAAGTCAAGCAGGTTATTACCCCTTGTAGGTTCTGTCACAAACTGCTTCAAAAAACAATCCTGAACTACTTCTAAGAAATCGTATGATTCTAAATTCCCAGTCAAGAAATTCCAATCAATATGACTAAAGTTAAAGTCTCCTAGAATTACTACATTATCGTGCCTTGTGGCCCTAACAATTTCCTCCCATAGTAGTCTCCCCTGGTCCCTATCTAAATTTGGGGGACGGTATATCACACCTAAAATTAATTTTTCATGCCCCTCTGAAAATTCTATCCAAACAGACTCTGTATGTGTTACTTCAGACTTAATACCCGTTTTTATGCAAGAGTTCAAGCGATCTCGGACATACAATGCCACCCCACCCCCCTTCCCGATACTTCTATCTACTTGGAACAATTTAAAACCCTGAATGTGACATTCTGCAGGCATGTCCCGACTTTTTGAATTAAACCACGTCTCAGTAATGGCAAATACATCTATGTTACCTGCACTAGCAACTAGTCTCAACTCGTCCATCTTATTCCTAGC
>NC_091294.1:57283004-57286703 GCF_038502225.1 Cherax quadricarinatus | reverse complement strand
TCATTTAAAACCTTTGAGCAGAGTTGCATGTCCCCAACTGCAATGTCTTTGGCCATCATATACATTAGTTGCGCTCTCGTCATATCCCCGGCTGAGGATACCTGAGACATGGGAGCTGAGGTTGAACCTTGTTGTTGAGTTTGTGTATGTTGTAGGTGAGGGTTAGATTGGGGCACTCCAAGAGGGGCAGAATTCCAAACATTGGAACCAGCAGTAGAGACCTGAGGAGTCCCACCAGATCCAGGCAAAGCTGGGAAGGAAGTTTGGGACATTGTTGGAGGTGCCTGGGGAGTGGTCTTCTTAGAAGTGGACAGTTTCATAGCTTCTAGAATTTTCTGCATTTCCTTTTTCCTCTCAGGACAGAGAGCAGAAACAGTATGGTGTTTTCCATTGCAGAGGACACACTTGGGCGTATTTCTATTATTACAATCTCTATAAGAATGTTGGCCAGAACAAATGCTGCAAATCTGTGCTTGAGTACTGCATTTGTTGGTGGTATGACCAAATGCATAACATTTAAAACATTGTGTAACACTGACAAATCGTTCAAGAGAGAGTTGGTCAGGTGTACATCTGGTGCCAAAACATTTGAAGCCATTTTGACACACAAGCTTGGCCTCTTCAGGTGTCACCAGTATTAACTTTAATGTTACCTGGTTGTTGCCAGGTTTACCTGGAGTTTACCTGGAGAGAGTTCCGGGGGTCAACGCCCCCGCGGCCCGGTCTGAGACCAGGCCTCCTGGTGGATCAGAGCCTGATCAACCAGGCTGTTGCTGCTGGCTGCACGCAAACCAACATACGAGCCACAGCCCGGCTGATCCGGAACTGACTTTAGGTGCTTGTCCAGTGCCAGCTTCAAGACTGCCAGGGGTCTGTTGGTAATCCCCCTTATGTGTGCTGGGAGGCAGTTGAACAGTCTCGGGCCCCTGACACTTATTGTATGGTCTCTTAACGTGCTAGTGACACCCCTGCTTTTCATTGGGGGGATGGTGCATCGTCTGCCAAGTCTTTTGCTTTCGTAATGAGTGATTTTCGTGTGCAAGTTCGGTACTAGTCCCTCTAGGATTTTCCAGGTGTATATAATCATGTATCTCTCCCTCCTGCGTTCCAGGGAATACAGGTTTAGGAACCTCAAGCGCTCCCAATAATTGAGGTGTTTTATCTCCGTTATGCGCGCCGTGAAAGTTCTCTGTACATTTTCTAGGTCGGCAATTTCACCTGCCTTGAAAGGTGCTGTTAGTGTGCAGCAATATTCCAGCCTAGATAGAACAAGTGACCTGAAGAGTGTCATCATGGGCTTGGCCTCCCTAGTTTTGAAGGTTCTCATTATCCATCCTGTCATTTTTCTAGCAGATGCGATTGATACAATGTTATGGTCCTTGAAGGTGAGATCCTCCGACATGATCACTCCCAGGTCTTTGACGTTGGTGTTTCGCTCTATTTTGTGGCCAGAATTTGTTTTGTACTCTGATGAAGATTTAATTTCCTCATGTTTACCATATCTGAGTAATTGAAATTTCTCATCGTTGAACTTCATATTGTTTTCTGCAGCCCACTGAAAGATTTGGTTGATGTCTGCCTGGAGCTTTGCAGTGTCTGCAATGGAAGACACTGTCATGCAGATTCGGGTGTCATCTGCAAAGGAAGACACGGTGCTGTGGCTGACATCCTTGTCTATGTCGGATATAAGGATGAGGAACAAGATGGGAGCGAGTACTGTGCCTTGTGGAACAGAGCTTTTCACCGTAGCTGCCTCGGACTTTACTCTGTTGACGACTACTCTCTGTGTTCTGTTAGTGAGGAAATTATAGATCCATCGACCGACTTTTCCTGTTATTCCTTTAGCACGCATTTTGTGCGCTATTACGCCATGGTCACACTTGTCGAAGGCTTTTGCAAAGTCTGTATATATTACATCTGCATTCTTTTTGTCTTCTAGTGCATTTAGGACCTTGTCGTAGTGGTCCAATAGTTGAGACAGACAGGAGCGACCTGTTCTAAACCCATGTTGCCCTGGGTTGTGTAACTGATGGGTTTCTAGATGCGTGGTGATCTTGCTTCTTAGGACCCTTTCAAAGATTTTTATGATATGGGATGTTAGTGCTATTGGTCTGTAGTTCTTTGCTGTTGCTTTACTGCCCCCTTTGTGGAGTGGGGCTATGTCTGTTGTTTTTAGTAACTGTGGGACGACCCCCGTGTCCATGCTCCCTCTCCATAGGATGGTAAAAGCTCGTGATAGGGGCTTCTTGCAGTTCTTGATGAACACAGAGTTCCACGAGTCTGGCCCTGGGGCAGAGTGCATGGGCATGTCATTTATCGCCTGTTCGAAGTCATTTGGCGTCAGGATAACATCGGATAGGCTTGTGTTAATCAAATTTTGTGGCTCTCTCATAAAAAATTCATTTTGATCTTCGACTCTCAGTCTGGTTAGCGGCTTGTTAAAAACTGAGTCATATTGGGACTTGAGTAGCTCACTCATTTCCTTGCTGTCATCTGTGTAGGACCCATCTTGTTTAAGTAGGGGCCCAATACTGGACGTTGTTCTCGATTTTGATTTGGCATAGGAGAAGAAATACTTTGGGTTTCTTTCGATTTCATTTATGGCTTTTAGTTCTTCCCGCGATTCCTGACTCCTAAAGGATTCTTTTAGCTTAAGTTCGATGCTTGCTATTTCTCTGACCAGTGTCTCCCTACGCATTTCAGATATATTGACCTCTTTTAGCCGCTCTGTTATTCTTTTCCGTCGCCTGTAAAGGGAGCGCCTGTCTCTTTCTGTTTTACATCTACTCCTCCTTTTTCTTAGAGGAATAAGCCTTGTGCATACATCGAGTGCCACCGA
This sequence comes from Cherax quadricarinatus, assembly GCF_038502225.1. NCBI lineage: Eukaryota > Metazoa > Arthropoda > Malacostraca > Decapoda > Parastacidae > Cherax > Cherax quadricarinatus. The sequence goes on along the minus strand of NC_091294.1, from coordinate 57,283,864 downwards.
GTTAATCTGTTCTAGGCATAAGTTGGGGTCTGTGTTGCTTAGTATATCTTCCCAGCTTATATCGGTTAGGACTTGGTTTACTTGGTCCCACTTTATGTTTTTGTTATTGAAGTTGAATTTGGTGAATGCTCCCTCGTGACTAATCTCATTATGTCGGTCTTGGGCTCCGCGCATACATGACTGAACCTCAATTATGTTGTGATCTGAGTATATTGTTTTTGATATGGTGATATTTCTTATCAGATCATCATTGTTAGTGAAGATGAGGTCTAGTGTATTCTCCAGTCTAGTAGGCTCTATTATTTGCTGGTTTAAATTGAATTTTGTGCAGAGATTTAAAAGCTCGCGTGAGTGTGAGTTTTCATCAGAGCTGCCTCCTGGTGTTATTACTGCAACAATATTATTTGCTATATTCCTCCATTTTAGGTGCCTTAAGTTGAAATCCCCCAGGAGCAAGATGTTGGGTGCAGGAGCTGGAAGGTTTTCCAGACAGTGGTCAATTTTTAACAGCTGTTCCTGGAATTGCTGGGATGTTGCATCCGGAGGCTTGTAGACTATCACAATGACTAGGTTTTGGTTCTCGACCTTTACTGCTAAAACTTCCACTACATCATTTGAGGCATTTAGCAGTTCTGTGCAAACAAGTGACTCTGCAATGTACAGGCCAACCCCCCCCCTTTTGCCTGTTCACTCTGTCACATCTGTATAGGTTGTAACCTGGGATCCATATTTCGTTGTCCAAGTGATCCTTTATGTGGGTCTCAGTGAAATCAGAATTCTCTGTATTAAAGTCCTCAACAATTTCCTGCACTGTGCTATCTCTCATGATGCTGTTGATTCTGGAAACAAACACAGTTCGC